>NC_142047.1:3514399-3821114 GCF_982192425.1 Myodes glareolus | reverse complement strand
CTTGTCATAGCCAGAATCTAGAAACAACCTAATGTCTCTTGACTGATGAATGGATAAGGAAAATGTGGTACATTTATACAATGGAGTACTACACAGCAGAAAAAAATGACATCTTGAAATTTGCAAGCAAATTGGATCTAGAAAAATCATATTGATTGAGGTAACCCAGTCCCAGAAAGACAAATATCATATGTACTCACTCATAAGTGGCTTTTAGACTTATGAGTCTAAAGAAAACAAGCCTATAATTCACAATCCCAGAGAACCTAGACAACAAAGAGGACACATGGATCTAATCTACATGGGTCGTAGAAAAAGACAAGATCTCCTGAGTAAATTGGGAGCATGGGCATCATGGTCGAAGGTAAGAAGAGGATGAGGGAGGAAGAGGGTGAAGCAGAGAAAAATATATAGCTCCGATATATACAATTAAAAAGAAAAATAATAAAATTGATATGAAGGTAAGAAATGGAGATTTTGTAATGTTTTTGCATACGTTGAAATGTGTGTATATGGCTGCTGCTGATGTCACAGAGAACACAGTGCAGTAAATTATTTCATAAGTAGGAATGTGTTCTAAGATAATAAAAATACAATTTCTGCATAAACCATGAATATCATTATTTATCAGCATTATTAAGAATTATTTGCTTTCTGCTGCATTGTGCCATATTTTCATATGCATGCAAGTAAAGCACTTTTTACACCTGTATCACCAGCAATATGAGTTTTGTGTTATATAGGCATTAGACTACAGAATTTTCACCTCCATTATACATGATCCATTGTGAGCTAAAATTCATGCAGTACACAAGCCTGTATGCAGTGCACACAGTAACTGTTAATTGTTTAATCGCGGATACTATATTGCATTGTCTTTCGATCCAAAATAATTTTTAAAATAATCTTAAATTTTCTTTGAGGGTTACTCATCTATGTTAACTTCCAAAGAACAAACATGAAGGCAACTTTCTTTTTGACTCCTGAGTACCATGTTTGCCATTGTTGGTTAGCTTGAAGAATGATCAGATGGTTAATGATCATTGCTATCATTCTAACAGTACTCACTGGCCTTTCTTAGGACTCACTCTGTACCACATATTTGCCATCACAAACAAGTGCTTCTCCCTACTCACTAGTGAGAAAGCTGAAGGAAACACGCTTAACGCCTTACTATATTTGGAAGCTTGGTTTTGTTTATTTTTCTATCCATTGAATTTTCTATCCATTGAAATTTATTTTTACCTTAAACATTCTATTGGTTACAGAGTCTGCTATTTTTAAGTTTCATAATGCTTTAAAATAAAATGTGTCCTGAATTTTAGAATAAAGGCACTCCAGTCTTGTTTGCTAAACTTTTGGGCATGCGGGTTCGAATATATTAAGTATAATCTCCTAAGAACTCTATAAGGAAATATCATAAAGGAATATGAAATCTATAGATCAGAGAGGTTATGAACATTTTAGGGTCACCTAGACATTAAATGGCATAAAGGATATACGAATGCAAGTGAGTTTTTGGTATAGTAGACCTTTTACCTTGAGTTTGCCAGTTTCAACTTTAATTTTTGTTTTCTTCTCAAAACTCAATTTTAATAAAAAAAAACAATTACACAGTCACATATTTTCCCAAATTAACTGTATTCTAGTTCTCCAAAGTTCTTTGGAAGATGATTGTGAACTGAGTGAATTATGTGCTAGAGCTCTGATTAAATCAACAGATTAAATCTTTGAATGGAGTTGCAGTTTGGTGACGCTGTTAGGAGGGGTGGACACAGGTGTTGGTTCTGAGCTAGAGGAGGTAGGTGGCTGGGTATCCAGAGAAAATATATTTCCCATCCCCTTTTCTCTCCTCTCTCTCTCTCTCTCTCTCTCTCTCTCTCTCTCTCTCTCTCTCTCTCCCCCCTCCTTTGCAGTCATGAAGTTAAGCCTTCAGTGTTCTAAGTAGTCCGAGAACCCTCAGAATTCAGCACTGTTTTAAGTGATTTAAGTGTATATCAAATATTCCCTCAACATTTTAATGCTTTCCATTTCTCTACCAGACACTGACTGACAGTGCATTTGTTATAGAGATTGTGTCACTGCCTCCTGGTAGAAGTTCTAGAAGCTGATGACTTTTAGATTTATGATGCTGTTAGAAATTGTTTTGTTTTCTCAAGAATTTCAGTTTTCTGGGGTTCCAAAAGTACATGCTAAAATCTGTGCTGATATTAGGAAGTGGACTGTCAAAATTATGCAGAAACCATCTCAATGAATATAATAATGCAATTATCAAGGGAATGAACTGGTTTTATTCTCACTTCTTCCTCTTATTCCTTTTCTTTTTCACCGTTCTGTTTCCAGATAATCTATTTTTTAGCAATATGTATTCTAGAAATAGCCACTAAGGTAGTCTCGGTTCTATTCAGTAAAAAAAAATATTCAGTAACTTCATAGCAAAGAATAAACATCAGTGCCCAAGAACAGTGCTGAGCTGTACACTGAAGTAAATACAGTACATATTTATACATGATGGTTTTGGGAAGAATATCAGGAGGGTAAACAACATTTGGGGAAACCAACAGCCATTTGTTTCTTTGTACCTGACCAAAAATACATTCAGCTGGTATTTGTGCTACTACATAGCTGGGCGCCTACAGCCATCTGATACTTCTGCTTCCACCCCGCTCCCTGCAGAAGGAGGAGAGAAAGCAGAGAGATCACAAACTCTATGCAAGTCCCCACCACAGCCAGAGAAGAGATGTCAAACAGAGAAGACTTACACAGGAGAAGGTATATATCACGCAAGCTGAGTTTGTGATTATTTGAGATAGAGGTTAGAAAGAGTTTTGTAAAATTAAAAATTAAACCTAAGTGACTTTTGAATGTTAATTTTATGTATTTCTATGGAAAAAAGAGCAGGTGCCCTTTTCTCCTTGGTTTCTTTCCAGACCTTTGACACAAATGTGAATATATTTCCATTACTACATTCCTGTTATGTTTTGTGTTTTGCCACATCTTGTAATTTAACTCACCCGTTCCTCTTCCAAGTTCATATTCCCTCAAATTTAGATTGGAAGTAGAGCATTTTCTCAAAAAAAAAATCCCAGAATTTAATGCCATAAGATTATTGAAATATTATTAGCAACCTTTTGATTTTAAGAAGGGAAGTTATTCCTTATTCCTTGATTAGTCTATCATAGAAATATCTGAACATTTTATGCACCCAATGATTTGTCATGAAGTTTTTAGCAAAGTAGAAGCATAAATAAAAGTCCAGATTCTACAATGAAGACTTCATTTGAAGACTTGGATGTATCTCTCCTTCCATTTGTCTGATTTGGAGATGTTATAAACATGTTATATCTAACCAATATTAAAAACAGCAGGATTTAATACAAACATGTCTACTCCATCCATTATAACATTGGTAATACATTTAAAATGTCCTCAATGTATGTAAAAATTGCTGTATATAAAGTGTTTGAAAATAATCCTGTAAATGGAGACTATATTTTCATTTTCTGACTGCCCAGGCTTGAGTAATCACACAGAAACTGTACTAATTATAACACTGTTTGGTTAGTGGCTCAGATGTATTCCTAGCAAGCTCTTATATCTTAAATTAACTAATATCTATTAATCTATGCATACCATGAGGTTGTGACTTACCAGTAATGTTCTGGGATCTTTCTCCTTTGGCGACTACATGGCGTCTCCTAGTTACCACCTACTTTCTATCTCTGTTCTGATTTCCCACCTGGCTTTACTCTGCTAAGCCATTGGCCAAAAAAGTTTTAATCATCAACCAATAAAAGTTACCTATATACAGATGGACATTCCACATCGGAACCTCGGGATGATAATTTGAATTTCATTATTTTCTGCAGGTTTTCCCGTATTTTCAACAAAGTGGAGCTTTTTAGTGGTAGAGCATAAAGGCTTATCACTGAGTATCAGATTAATATATTAAAGCTCCTTACATGACATTTCTCTGCCCTCAATTTTTAAATAATGGAATTTTATAAAAAGCCTGAATAAAGAACTCTAAAGCGATAAACTACAGAGAGATACAAGACGCTAGTGCCAAAAAACCAGATAGTATTTAATTATCTTTTTAAAGGCATTCTTATCACATCTCCGCCTAATATCAGCTTTCTCCACAGACAATAGCCTGCTGCAATCTAGCCAGGGCTGCCCAGCTGAGATGACAATGTGCAGTAGCAGATGATGGGCCCCGCCCAAAACTCTCAGTGCTGTGCACAAATGGCCCTCACTGGTCCTTCAGTACTTCACATTACTCTGGCTCAGACGTGAAGACAGATTAACACTTATATAGTAAGGGAGATGCAACATATTTTATGCAATAAAATACAACTAAAAATACTTTGTGAATTCTCTCAGGTTACTGTTTTATAATATAATCTAATGGATACAGAAAGAAATAACAGATATTCATGCTGTGAATTTACTTTAAACAAAGTAGAAGTAGACTAGTTTAATGGTTTAAACAAATAAAAATGTAATCTTTGCAATCTGATATAAAAATGCCACCATCACACTAGTTTATTCCAGTCCCTGCTCCTTAAACACACAAATCAGCCACATTAAGCTTCTGTATTTAATCAAAGTTTCTGACAATATTTTATAATCTTTTCTTTCCTCTGCATACATTAAATTTTATATTACAGCAAAAAAACAAATCATTTCTTTAATTATCTTGTAAAATTTCCTTTTAATGTATAAATTGGCACATTGGCCAAAGTGATAAGATTAAATCAACTGACCTTCAAAAAGAGATGAAATTTTATTCACATGTTAGAACTAGAGACACATGATCCTATCAAGATAATAGTTCCAATTGGAAACAGAAGGTGCTCACTTAGCTGTGGCAATCAAAAATAATTTGAACTTTGTCAGTGAGGTCCCCAAAAGACTTGGTTGGCCTGGCACATTTCTACCTTCCCAGTCTAACATGGAATGACAGTTTCAGGGTGTCTAGCTCAGTCAAGGTCCCATGTCCTTCCCTCCACGAAATGAATCTCTGCAGATCTTTAGGTGTCTTTTCTCCGGCCTGTAATCATGTATTTTCACTGGTTGTTTTCTGTCCTCATATAATCGGGTCTCTTTCCAACTCATGAGTTTAACCTGGGAAGTGTGGCTTTTGCTTGTCATCCCATCACTAGAAAGCAGCGTCAGAAAAACTCCAGAGCTCGAGGAGGCTGGGCTGGGCTATGCAGAGCTTGAGGACAATTTTGGCTCCCTAGTTTGTAACTTGATCTAGTAAATTTTAAAGGCATATCAAGCATATATGTCTAATTTAGATGTAACCTTCAGCACCATATTTGGTAGGAAAGGGGGCTTTAGGAACTACTATATACTAGAAAAATGGGGACCATCCCAATGATGCACTATGTTCTTATGCACCTTTTATCAATTCTTCACCCAATAGCAACATACTAGAGGAAGTTAGCCCATGAAAATTATGAACACCCCACTTGCTCTTGCAGAAGCAGCCCACAGATAAGAACCTCCAGATAAGAGCCTGGAGATGCCCCAGAAAACAAGTCAATAAAATACTAAGTGATGAAAATGCTCCTCACTGTGTGTGTTGGAAATTTTATTTATTTATTAATTTAGATTAATTTTTATTGAGCTACTTTTTTTTTTGCTCTCTTCCCTGACTCTCCCAAGGTCCCCATGCTCCCAATTTACTCAGGAGATCTTGTCTTTTTCTAACTATCCATGTGGATTAGATCTATTTATGTCTCTCTTAGAGTCTGCATTGTTGTTTAGGGTCTCTAGGATTGTGAATCGTGGGCTGGTTTTCTTTGCTTTATGTTTAAAAGGCACTTATGAGTGAGTGCATGTGATAATTGTTTTTCTGGGTCTGGGTTACCTCACTCAAAATGATGTTTTCTGGCTCTATCCATTTTCCTGCAAAATTCAAGATATAGTTATTTTTATTTTATTATTATTATTTTTCTGCTGTGTAGTACTCTATTGTGTAAATGTACCACATTTTGCCTATCCATTCTTTGGTCGAGGGGCATTTAAGTTGTTTCCAGTTTCTGGCTATGACGAACAATGCTGCTATGAACATAGTTGAGCACATGTCTTTGTGGCACAATTGAGTATCCTTTGGATAGATATCCAAAAGTGATATTACTAGGTCTTGAGGAATGTTGTTTCCTAATTTTTTGAGAAATTGCCACACTGACAACCAAAGGGGCTATATCAGCTTGCCTTCCCACCATCAATGCAGGAGTGTTCCCTTTACCCCACATCCTCTCCAGCATAAGCTGTCATCAGTGTTTTTGATCTTGGTCACTCTTACAGGTGTAAGATGGAATATCAGAGTTTTTTTTATTTGCATTTCTCTGATGACTAAGAATGTTGAACATTTCCTTAAGTGTCTTTCAATCATTTTAGATTCTTCTGTTGAAAGTTCTTTGTTCAGGTCTGGATTCTATTTTTTTATTGTATTGTTTGTTCTTTCCATGACCAATTTTCTGAATTCTTTGTACATTTTGGAGATCAGACTCTGTCTGATGTGGGGTTGGTGAATATCTTTTCCCATTCTGTAGCCTGCTGTTTTGTCTTGTTGACTGTGTCTTTTGCTTTACAGAAGCTTTTCAGTTTCAGGGAATAATCCCATTTATCTTATCAGATCACCATAGTTTAAAACTAGAAATCAGTAGCAATACTAATTCCAGAAAGCCCACAAGCACATGGAAATTAAACAGTGCTCACCTGAGTCATCAGTGGGTCAAGGAAGAAATAAAAGACTTCCTAAAATTCAATGAAAATTGAAATTTTATTTTACTGTTTTAGCAATTGCTTCAGTTGTCTGGTGCTAATATATGAATGCAAAGTACTAAACTCAGATCTGAAGCTGGCTTTGATCGCTCCGAGATACTCAACGAACTGACTCAGGTGGGAATGAAATGCTGCAGAGTTTTGTGTAATGAGAAAAACAAACTTAGATTACTGAAGATTCTGCTTCTAACCAACTTGATAAAGGATTTTAAGACATTGATATTGCAAATCCTTGTGCAGTCCAATTTTTAGATCAGGGAGGAAAGACCAAATAACATAAACTAACCAGACTTTCTCAGGAAGAGAGAATGAATGAGCTCTTGGCAGCAAAGTTTAAATGCCTGGATTTTATATTCTGCCTGAAATGGCATCTATCTAAAGCCATAAGTCCTGGGATGAAAAAAAAAAACTGAACATTATCAAAAACAACAAGCAAATATGCAAGGAAAAGAATACTTGGAACTCCTGAGACCCAAGAAAGAGAGGGAAAGAAAGCCAAAGTTTATCCCCTAACCCATAGACTCAAGTGTATGTCTCTACACTCGGCAATCAGCCTGCCTGTTCCACTGTGCTATTATTCTTTTTACGTGAACACTCTTATAAATTATTCTATGAAGGTTTAGTTTGATGGAAACACCTTTGTTAATGTCCAGACTTGGTGCCCAGGTATCTTGCAATGTCTGTTTCAATGCATAGTTCTTGTCTTAAAATTCACACTCATAAAACTGAACTCCCGAAATTCTCCTAAATCTCTTCTCGTTCACATTTCCCTTTCTCCTCAATGAAGCTCATCTTCTACCCTTCAGACTTAGATTAGACTTTAGCTCCTGTTGTATAACCATCTTCAATCCAATAGCATGTCCTGCTGGCTCTATCTTCTAAATATGTTCAAATTATGGACACTTGTCACCACTGCCATGTGAGCTTTACTCCTTATCTCTAAGACACTATGGGCACCTGCCTGGATTATTAAAACAGTCTTTTCTTTTTCTTGTCTCTTGCAGGTTTGATTGATTGAACATGGGTTTCTCTGTGCTGCCTAGACTGGTCCTGAATACTCTTGATCCTCAGTCTTCCAAATAGCTAAGCCCTCAGGCATGTGGCAGAGAAGCAAACACCTGCATATCAAAGGGATCACTCCATCCCTTTTCCTTTATTTTGTTTACAACAGCCTGTGTAAATCATACTTTTTCTTAAAATTTCTTTCATTTTTTTTTCTTTTTGCAAAGACTTGCTATTTAGCTCAGTCTGGCCACAAATCCAGTCCTGCCTCGGTCTCCAAAGTGCTAGGACTGCAGCCCAGCTCATGAAGCTCCACTATGATTCTAATTTCATCTCCCTAAACACCAAAATCATTAAAAAAATATCCCCCCTCCCCCCAACAGACACACAGGTTACCTCTCGACCATGATAATACCCCAACACAGGTCTACTACACAGACTCCCCTACTGCTCCTGAAGCACTGCAGACAGATGCTCTGCTAAAGGCTTATGACTTTGCTGATAAGTCTTAAAATTTTTCAAATATCAGTTTATTCTTCTCCATTATCCTTCAAGTGTTTACTCAAATATTGCCACCTTCCCTTCCTTCCTCACTCATTTCCTCCTTCCATCTTTCTTTTCCTTAACTGTTTCTCCTCTTCACCATCTTCTCCTTTGTTTTTCTTCCTCCCAGGTTGCCTGTGCTAGAACATGAACTAAGAGACTCATCTATGCTTAAGCAAGTGATGTACCACTGAAGCACATACCCTAATGCTTAAATGTCACCTCCTGAGTGCACTGTTCCTGGCTATTTGCTATGGCAATGGGCCAAGTTATAGGCAAGTGGAACTTTTAGATGTGCCTAGTGAAATCACTTTCTTTGGCAGTGTGCACTTGAAAGAGACTGTAGGACCTACACTGCCCTTCTTTTGCTTCTAGGTTCAGTGAAGTGAGTTTTGTTTGATTATTTGTATTATTAGAGTTCCAAAGCAACCAATTGCTTGATCTTGGACTTTAACCACTAAGAATGTAAACTAAAATGTACCTTTCTTAGGTATTTTGTATAGTAACATAAATCTGACTAATATACCTATTTAAATTGAAGTCCTGTGTATGTTTGGGACACTTACCACGCATTTTGTTTACTTTTTTAGTACCTGTGTGTGTGTGTGTGTGTGTGTGTGTGTGTGTGTGTGTCCATTAGAAAATAAATTAATTGCTAACAAGGATTTGTGGCTACTTAGATAACCATGATCCTTGTATTTCTAGAATGGAGAATTCCATACAGTAAATGCTTGATAAATCCTTGAATAAAGAATGAGTGGATCCATATGAGAAAAATCCTTCTTGGATGCAGTTGGGGAAATGACTGAATTATACAATCTATTTGCTGTCACTGTCCTAACTCTTGAAATGTTGCCAAATCTTTACTTGGCTATGTTCTATTTAGATTCTACATCTGTGTAGATTTCTCTTCCAAAATTTAGGAATGTATAGTAATTTAGTGAGTGAGAGTAGTTTCCATTGATTCTGTAAACCAATTATAATGAAATTGGCACCAGGTCCCCATTCCCCATTCTAATATGACACTGGGGCATATTATAATTCTAATTTGCACCCTAAAGTCTTTCTAGTTGTAGGATGGGTACTTTCTCGGGTCATTTTCCCCTACAGATCCTAGATAAAAAGCTCATGTTGTATTTGGCATCTAATAGCTCACAGTAATCTTCTCAAATGAAAACACAATGTCAGGGAGAAGAAAAGAGAAACCTCCTGCTGAATAGAAAGGGATAATCTCTTCCAAAAACGACCTCTGGGTGCTAATGAAGCAACAATAATGGTCCTATTATGCGATTGTTTTTAGGGATATTGTTCACATTAAGTTTCAGTGATACCAAAGGCAGAAGCTTCCTCAGGCTTCAATACATCAGAATAATAATGGATTTAAATTCATTGGTTTTGCTAATGGTTACTGCATCTAGTTTAGAGCAGCCATGTAAAAACTGCAACCAGTTTTATTTTTAGTCTTATTTTGACATTACTGATAACATCCTTGAACAGAAAGAGAAAAGAAATTTTTATTGAAGCTTAGTACTCTTGAACACATAAAATATCCCAACAACATTAAGAGTAGATGGAACACCTCACCTGTCCCAGGGCTGACAGAAATACTTAGCATGATTTTCTTGCAACCCTAGTGTTATGTCCTAGCAAACAGACATCTGGTTACATCAGCAATTATTTTCTTTGCTATATGAAGACACTATGAATAATGATGTTTTGATAGCAAACTGGATCAAAATGCTTAGTCAAATACATTTCGACTTGCTCGTAAATCTAGAAACTTTAGAACACACCTAGTTATTAACTAATGTTTGCTACTCTACTTGATCATGATAATTAAATAAGGTTTGAAGTTGTATGTGAATAATGAATATCTCAGTGGCTCTCCCAGGATATGACAGGTTCGGGGACACTCGAATTTTAAATTACACAAAGTGATGCTATTATCGGATATATAATATTCTGGTATTTTCAATAAATATTTTGAAAACATTGAATGTTCAACTATAAAACTGGATGCTAAATTGGAAAGAACAATTTCTCTCTAAATTTATGATAGAATTATTAACATTAAATATACACTGAAAGGTTGGCTCTGTTGATGGATGGAACTAATGAGAAGATGAATTCCTAAGCTCTCACAGTTTCTCAACTCTCAAACACACGAAGGATGTCTTAAAGTGTTCTCTTCTCTCCAGGACATACTCCATGTTCAGGTGACTCAAGAGGAGGCATTAAAGACTTCCTCTACCTAACTCTAGAATGACAGCTGGGAGACTGCATGGGACAGAACTAGACCCTCTGCAAGTTGATGACAGTTGTGTAGCTTGGTTTGTTTGAGGAACCCCTAGCAATGGGGCCAAGATCTATCCTTGGTATATGAAATGGCTTTTTGGAGCCCATTCCCTATGGTGAGCTGCCTTGCTTAGCCTTGACACAGCGCAGAGGACGACTTAGTCCTGCCTCAACCTAATGTGACAGACTTTGTTGATTCCTCAGGTGATATCTTACTCTTTCAGAGGAGTGGATGGGGGTGAGGGAGTAAGTGAAGGTGGGAGCAGGAGGAGAGGAGAGAGAGGGAACTGTGCTTGGTATATAAAATAAATAAAATATTTAAAATAAAATAAAGATATCCTGAGTCAGGTATGTATATGATATTTCTGTCTCTGTTTATTTTATCACCTTACTTGAACAAATTGCTTACACATACTTAAGATTTTTTTCCACTATTCACTTTGGTTTAAAGGATGAAATGAGGGAGAAGGAGGTGAGAAACTGGATCTGCTACTGCTATTCCTCCTACAGAAGTTTGGGGAGAGCTTGAGGAGAGCCCTGGGTAGCAGCACTAGCTGAGTGTCTGGGTTATTCCTGAGATGGTCTTACACTGACTCTTGAACTCTCCTTTTACATAAGTGGGTGCCTTTATATTAGGGGCATAGATATTCAGGATTGAGACTTCCTCCTGATGAATTGTTCCTGTTATGAGTAAAAAATGTCCACCTCCATCTCTTCTGAATGATTTTAGTTTGAAGTCAATTTTGTTAGAAATTAAAATGGCCACAACCACTTGTTTCTTAGGTCTGTTTACTTGGAAAACCTTTTCCCAACCCTTTACTCTGAGTAAATGTCTGTCTTTGTGGTTGAGGTGTGTTTCTTGTAAACAGCAGTATGTTGGATCCTGCTTTCGTATCCAATCTCTTAGTCTGTGCTTTTTTATAGGTGAATTGAGTTCATTGATATTAAGTGATATTAATGACCAGTGGTTGTTGACTCCAGTTATTTTTTTAGGGGGGGGAGGTAGTAGAGTTTGTGTGTTTCCCTTCTATGAGTTGTGCTTGTGAAGGGTCGCTAGATGTCTGAGTTATTGTAGACAGTGTTGGCAGTGTTGGATTCCTTGGGTTGTGATTTTCCTTCTATCACTTTCTGTAAGACTGGAGGTTGCCTGCAATCAAATGCTTGCCAAGGGTCAGGTTTTGCCTAACTAGAATAAGTTAACACGCTAGGCCTCAGAAGCATCATGGGAAAACAGAGCTGAAGACCAGTCAAGCATAATAAAGAGGTCAAGGTCATTGTTCCCTTGTGACAGAATAACAGGGAGGAAGGATAAGACAACTGTGACAGGATGAATCAGAAAAAAATTAATAACAAGGATAGAAAAGTTTGAGGTCAGAGACTTTCAGAAGCCAAGACTTCCCCACCAAGGTCCATATCCAATGGGATGGCTTGATAAATTTATAAACTCAGCATATTCAAATACTACCTAATGATTTTTCCATACAAATTCTGTTTTTGTCATTGCAGATATTTTATTCCATGTTTCTAGTTGGAAATCCAAGCTAAATTTGACCTTTATTTAGCCTCAAAATCCATTGTTGGTGGGAATGCAAACTTGTGCAGCCACTGTGGAAATCAGTGTGGCGGTTTCTCAGGAAACTGGGAGTCAACCTCCCTCAGGACCCAGCAATTCCACTCTTGGGAATATACCCTAGAGATTCCCTAACATACTACAAAAGCATTTGTTCTACTATGTTCATAGCGGCACTATTTGTAATAGCCAGAACCTGGAAACAGCCTAGGTGACCCTCAATAGAAAAATGGTTAAAAAAGGTGTGGAACATATACACATTAGAGTTTTACTCAGCCGTAAAAGACAATGACATCTTGAATTTTGCATGGAAATGGATGGAAATAGAAAACGCTTTACTGAGTGAGGTAAGCCAGACTCAAAAAGAGGAACACGGTATGTATTCACTCATAAGTGGATTCTAACCATAATTAAAGGTCTTTGAGCCTATTATTCGTGATCCTAGAGAAGCTAAATAAGAAGATGAACCTGATGAAGATTATTTAGCTATCCGCCAGGAGGTAGGAAATAGACAAGAGTCCCAGGTAACCTCGGGTGCATGGGGGGGGAGGGTTGTTGGAAGAGGAGAGGGTTAGAGAGAAGGGAGTAGGGGAGGAATGGGGAAAGCTCGGTGGCCTGGGATGGGGGGGAGGGAGGAAGGATGAATATGGGATCAGGGAAGAATATATTTCAACTAAGGGAGTCATTTTAGGGTTTACAGGAGACTTGATTATATATGGGATCCCAGGTCCAAGGAGAGATCCCCAGATTGTTCTCTGGACAGAGGAGAGGGTGCCTGAACCGGCCTTGGCCCATAACCATACTGATGAATATTTTGCTTATCACCATAGATCCTTCATCTGGCAAAGGATGGTGATACAGACGGAAACCCACATTGGAGCACCGGACTGAGCCCCCCAAGGTCCAAATGAGGAGCAGAAGGAAGAAGAACATGAAAAATGAAATCAGGACTGCGAGGGATGCTATCACCCACTGATACAAGGGGACGGATCTAATGAGAGTTTACCAAGGCCAGTTGTACTGGGACTGAACGAGGACGTGATCTAACCAGATTCTCGGAATTTGGCCGGATTCTCTGAATGTGGCTGGCCCGAAGTCTTTCTGAAAAGCCATTGACTATGACACTGGGACTTGTTTCCTCTGCATATACTGGATTTTGGGGATCCAGTCTGTTTGGATACTCACCTTCCTGGACCTGGAGGGAGGGGGGAGGAACTTCAACTTCCCACAGGGCAGGATACCCTGACTGCCGTAAGGGACGAAGAGAGAGGAGGAGAGGGAGTGGGGGGAGTGGGAGGGTGTTGGGAAGAGGGGCGGAAATGGAAACTTTTATAATTTAATAAAATTACTTTCAAAAAAAAAGAAAAATTGAAAAAAAAATCTTTCAAATGAATCCAAGCCTTTTTATTTTCCCCTGTGACAGCTCTAATTCAAATGATCAACCACACCAACTGCTGCATTATTGTGGTACTTAGAACCATGCACACACACACTAAGTACTCAATAAATACATTAGAATTAATAAGCAATGGAATTAAATATGTAGTCTAGATCCTGTTTGCTTATCCTCTTACAACTCACTTTCCTAGGGAAGAGTAAGCTCTCAGGCTTCAAATATGAACATCTCTTACTAAAAACCTGCACAGGCATCTCATTATTTCTAAAGAAAAGATTAATAAGACTTGAAATGTCCTGCATGAATAGATTAGTTAATGCTCCATCTTGTACAAAATAAGATGAGAAATATGACTCTGATCATCTGTAATTTATTATCACTATGATGTCACCTCTAGGTTGAAAAATTGGGAACTCCAAATGTGCCATCCTTCAGAGATACAAGAGGAGACAGAGGAGAAACGGAAGTGGGTAGAGTTCACAGACCCACACCTTTAATAGAAGTTTAATTATAAACACTTCCTGGGACAAAGTAGGGAAACTTTATAATGAACTCCGTATATTCTTCATATAATTGGGGTTTTCTCCTGGAGTTCTTTAGAAATGATCTGAATCTCATGTTACTCATGTCATCTTATGCTAATGTGCTTTTAGAACACGTGTGCTGGACTGTGCAGCTGACTTGAGGGTAAAAATACTTAGTGCAGAATCATGAGGACCTGAATTAAAATGCCCAGGGTCTCTGCACAAAAGCTGGGCATATCTCTGTGTGCCCATGACTCCATTGTTTTGGGATGGAGCCAAGGTAGATCTGAAGAGCTAGCCTAGCTGAAAGTGTGAGTTTCTGATTTAATAGGAAACCTCTTTAAAGACTAGTGGAGAGCACAATCAACAAAAACTTTGAGCATCCCACATCAATGGAATAAAGCTGTTCATGCAGCACACAGAAAACTACACACTAATAAAATAAAATATTCATATCTTACACACTGTAAATATCATGGTCATACATAAGAAAAATAGCAACTACTCCTTCATGTTATCTGACGCCAAAGCCATACTTTAATATTTTTAACTATTTGAATTTTTCTTATATGTTTTAACGGTTAGGCTCTAGACTTCCAGAGAGATTTCTCAGCAGGTAGGTGTACCTAATGCTCTTGTAGAAGACCAGCATCCATGCGGACAGCTTGTGAGCACCTGCTAACACTCATTCCATGGATCTAATGCCTTGTTCTGCCTTTGTATACACACACACACACACACACACACATACGCACAAACACATGTGCACACACATGCACATGCATACACACATGCACACACATACACACACAAATATATACATATACACATATACATGTGCACTCACACACACACACACACAAACTAGTAAAAGTTAAATAAAAATAAAAGAGAATAAGGATCCAAGCGAAGTCCACTCCTTACATTTGATTATATGACCTAAGTCTCTTAATGTGAAACAATGCTTCTCTCCACCTTTCAAAACTGTTGTCCATTTATATAAAAAAAAACAACCTGAGGTAGTTCTAATGTAGAATGACAGTCTATTATGGCCTCATTAAACTTCTTTAGCTTCCAACACAAATAATTACCTGAAAAAATCTTGAATAGTTTGAAGTTTAATGTCCTTTTATGTGGCTCTAAGAGTGTCAAGAGAAGGCTCTATAGGAAGTAGGGACAGAGTACTTAATGCTATACTCTTAGAGCCAATAGGGGTTGGTTTGGTTGGTGTCTTAGTCTGCTCATCTGCTTGGGCAGCATACCATGGACTATGCAGTTTATAAACAATCAAGATTTTTCCATTTTGGAGTCTGTGAAGTCCAAAGTCAAAATCCACCCCCACCATGGTTTTTCCTGTACATTTATGACTTTTACCTCCTGCTGTCGTCTGAATGTGAAATGACAATACAGGTTCATTTATTTAAATAGTGGGTGCTTCTGTGGGAGAGTGGAGCCATGCTTATGTCAGTAGGTAACTGGGCTTTGAGATTTAGACATTGGCCATCTTTAAGTCTTCAAGTTTGTTTTCGTACATCATTGACAGCATTCTCTTATTAACAGTTGGTTTCTGTAAGGACTGTGATGGTGTCCCCTCACTCAATATCATCTCTGCACCAATTCTTCCTTGCATTCTTTCTAGATTCCCACCTTCCATTGATATATTCAAACAAGAGAGGTTTTTGTTTGCTTGATTCTCCTGCTTTTCTCTTTTTATTTTATTGAGATCTTCTCTGATCTTTACTATTACATTATTTCTCTTTGCTTTGAGTATATGTTTCTCTTAAATTGAAATTTAGTATCAAAGACAGGCTTATATTATAAGATATTCCTCAGTACTTATAAGGCAGGCATCTGCACATTAAATATTAAAATATTCTCTTTAAGCACCATTAAGTTATAGCACACAAGTTCCACTTGTCCTGGAAATATTTTCCAATTTCACCGGCAATTCATTGGTATCAATTGTATCAAATAAATGTATAAAGTAAAAAGCAAATGTTATTAAAAAATGGTCGTTTAGCATTTATCATTTTCAACTTGTATTATATTTCTTATTGTGAAAAATTTAGAAAACTATTTTCATTAAGTTATGTGTACAAATATGGCACTTTGTTAAATATCTGACATAGTTCAATTTAACCTTTGTCTTTCAAAACAGATTCCTTAAAACAAAAAATTTGACACATAAGTTGAAGCTTCAAAATACCACTATTATATAAAAGAATGAAGCATTCAACTGCTTTGTGAGAACTTAGCAGCTACAAACAAAATTTGGAAAAGACATATGAAGATTAAATGCAGTAAAGAAATGTTCATAGGGTCATCAAGAGGCTGGCTCAGTAGTTAAAAACACTTCCTGATCTGTGCGAGGAGCCCTAGTTCAGAAGACTCACAAACTCCTCTAACTCCAGCTCCAGGGGATCTGATGCTTCTCCTGGCTTCTGCAGGAATTACTCTCGTGTGCATCCCCACAAAATACTTACATATCCATAATTAAATAAATCAAAATAAAATCTCATAAAAAGAAGCTATCAAAAGAAAGGGTTAAGTGTCTGTAAAGAAGTTTGTATCAGTGACTGAGTTAAGTGTGGTCTCTGTGTGGTTAAAATAAAAATACACCCCTCAAGCTTCTATGGTTGAAAACATGGTCACTGTTGAAGGAAATATTTGGCAAGTAATAAGGGGTGCCCCCTTGTTTTAAGGAGGTGTGTAACTGAGAGCGGACTTCAATATTTCAAGAGCTCAAACTATTCCCAGGTAGATCCATCTATCCCTTCCCTCTTCCACTTTCTCTTCCCCCTCTCTCCCTCAGCTACTGCTCCAGCACCATTCCCACCCGCCTCTGAAACTATAATTCCCCAAATAAACACTTTCTTTTAAAGTAGTCATCATGCTTTATCACAGAAGTAGAAGAGTATCTAAGAAGGTCTCTAGAAATAATTTGTACATGTGTTTTCTTATAATACTGAATTCATTTGGAAAGGGAGAACAGAAGTAAAAAATACAGGTCAGTCATAACATACAGAGTCTATTGCTTTCTATTTAATCCATGAATACTTATATGAAGAAGAGTTATTAGGGGAAAACAAATAGTAATAAAAGATTGAAACAAAATTCTAATTACCTGTACAGCTGCTGTTCCCAAGGTTAAGAGTTAATCTGCAATCTCTAACCATGGAAGATAGAGCACAAATCTTGAGCCTATACAAGGTGAGAGTTATAACTATGATCTCCTTGTCTTCTTTTCAGGGGGCCAACCTCAGTGAAAAAATGGACTAGATGAATATATTTTTTCTTTTATGAAAGAAAAGAAATAACACAGAAAAATATTTGACATGGGGCAGAACCACACACTCCCCTCCAAATATCTTCACTGACTAGACATAACTATTGTTAGTTCGTAACTCAATGATATGGATTAACAGTTTTTCTTCCAGAAATTTTAGCTGTTCCATTAAAAAGAGACCTTAAATCCCTGGAAAATCCACAACAAATATTTTCTGAGCATTTTACAAACTCACACTTCAAAATGTACACAGTGTTATTGATGAAAGTATAATAGTATTTATGAAGGCCGCTATCTATGAGAGTAGCTTTCTATGAAAGTGGCTATCCATAAGAATAGCTGTCCACAAAAGCACAATGATACCTTCAAGATTGAGACTTTCAAGAAAAATTTTTCTAAATTTTAAAGAAATATGATGAGACTGAAGATGTGATCAAATAATGAGATTATACTAAAATATCAAGAGTAAACAAAGTAGAATTTCTAGAGGGCATAAATATATTGAAAGGAATTATAATCTTTCACTTAATAGCAGATTATTGTTGATAATAAATAAAATATAAGAATTAAGTGAAAAATCAAAAATGTAAAATAGAAAATGTAGAAGATAAATTATGAGACAAAGGGAAGAATCCCCAAAAGAACCTAGCTGGGAACTTTAAGAAGGAAGGCCTCACACTGCATGCACAAGCATGTGGGCCTGAGGTCCATCCCCAGAGACACATAAAAGATTGAGACATGTGGTGTATAACTGGAATCCCAGTGCTGTAAGATGAGGCAGCTGGATACCTGGGGCTTGTTGTACCAGCCACCCTAGTCCAAAGAAGAAGATAATCAGCAACAACCAAGGCTTTTATACACATAAGTGCATATATACCTGTGCACACACATATGTACCAACAACCACAGAAATCTACACAGACATTTGACCCCCATATTCTGATTCAAATGAAAAGAAAAAACAAGATGGGTTTGTAAAAGGAGGCCACTTATTAGTTCCTGGCCACCCGGCTAGCTTAGAATCTAAAATAATCACAAAGAAAACATATTATTTAAAGCACTGCTTGGAGAATTAGCTCTAGCTTCATATTGGCTAACTCATAGATCTTAATTTAACCCATCTCCATTAGTCTGTGCATCAACACAAGTTCGTGGCCTACCAGCAAAGTTTCAGCGTTTCTGTTTCTGGCAGTGGCTCCACGGCAGCTTCCTGACTCTGCTCTCATTCTCCCAGTGTACAGCATAGCTTTTCTTGCCTAGTTATGTTCTGCCCTTGCCATAGGCTCAAAGCAGTTCTTTATTCATTAACCAATAAAAGCAAAACATAGACAGAAGGACCACTCACACCATTTCCCTTTTTCTGTTAACTCAGAAAAGAAATTTAACAAAGTAAAATTACGTATAACAAAACAGTTATCAAGCAAGAATTACAGTTACAATATTTATATCTACTTTGTCTCTCACCATAACTAAGGAAAACTATAACTATAAATTCTTCAACTCCAACAAAGACTCCAGAAGGATATAATATTAACTAAGTAAACAGGAAGTACATTGTAAGCAACTTCCAAAACTCTAGAATTGACAGAGACATCTCACTGCCTGGACAGTCACCCAAAGTTCTTTTGTATCATTGGGGCATCCATCTTCAGTCTACAGGCCCATAGTATCCAGCAGACTTTTCCATGAAGCAGGAGTTTCAAAGACAGTTCTGCCTACATTGGCATTTTGTCAGTAACTTTCTTCTGTATCCTGCAGAATGTCTAGCAGACTCTTTCATGAAGCAGGAACCCCTAAGGATCATCTCACCTTTAGGCAAGCTCAGCAGTCATTTTTCTGTGGGTCCTGCATGTCCAGTTAAGTAGTCCAGGCAGGCACAATTTCTTGCCCAAATGGTTAACCAACTCCATTAGGAGCCTCTTTGATGTTCATCTTCCTCTTGAATTAATTGGTGCTTCCAGGAGCAGACATGTCTCATTGTCATGAAAAGTCTTAAGTTATTAAAACATTTAAATGCCATATTCTAAAGGTCTCTGAAAGATATGAAGAATACCTATCTAACTGAAATATATCTCTATGCATCTAGAAAATCTAACAGGACTACAAACTTGACTATTCTAAATGAGTATCTATTAACATATTTTTAAATTATACATTACATTTTTCAAATGAGCTACACAAACACAATACCTTAATCAAGATCAGAGATACATATACATATAACAAAACTGACCTTAAATTTATACCAATAAACCAAGATCCATACCAAAGCAAATTATTCATATCTATATCATTTCCCCCTTTAAATGTTAACAAACATTTCTAGACAATATTTGGGAATATGGGCATAGTTTTCTCCATACTGCTTCCTGCTGATTGTTGGGCATAGTAATTTTGTGGAATGTGCATGGTGACCTTCAGGGGGTCTTATTCCACCAAACCATAAAAGTCTGGAAGCAGTCCACAGATTTTCATCCTCTGTGGAAATAAGAGAAGAACCTCTTTTCCAAAGCAACATATCATATACTTGACCCAAATTTGGAAGTCATAATATATTTGGAATATACATGCTGGTTTGGTTTAGCAGCCCATACAATGAAAATCTCTCTGTATTTAACTCATTCACAATCAAGAAATCAAATATAACACAATAATAATAATAATAATAATAATAATAATAATCCAGACTCTCTGTGTATAGTCCATCTTTTGTGGCTTATTCTTTTTTTACTCCTTTTAATCTATGACTATCTGTACTCTGTCTCTTTAAAGACTTTATTTTTTAAACCATTAACTTTCTTTTATGAATCTCTATACTCTTTTTTTCTCTCTCCCAAGCTTACTTACTTACATTTATCCAACATTGTGAGTTCTTTTTCATCTGGATTTGTCTTTATTGCATATCTGTAATTCTTTACTGTTCAGGAGGTCTTTTTAAAATGTTAAGTATTTCTTAAAACTTAAGCTCCACCATTACTATGATATATAAGGTACTTTCTGCTTGCCCGTCCAGTCCAGCATGGTGGAGTCCCTCACGAAAGACATGCATAAAGCCCCATTCTCAGGTACACAGCCAGTGCATGTCACCATTAATCAAGCTGCAGCAGTCTGCTCAGAAACACCACTCAACTGCTCTGTAGCTGGACCTTCTGCCTGAAAGAGTCAGAGTTCATGCTGGCAGAATGATTCAGAAAGCATTTCAGAACAGTGTGGCTTTTTTTTTGCTACAGATCAGCCACAGTTCTTTATATTTTCTCATTAGATTCCTTGAAGTTGAATCATATCTTAGGGTTAAACACGGTCAGAGAGAACCTTTTAATGATTTTTTTTTTACAAAAATTAACTAAGGCTGTACAAATAGGGGTAACTAACCCTAAAGCTAAACATATAATAATTGAATCTTTGGCTTATGAGAATGCCAACTTAGTATGCAAAAGGATCCATGGACCTTTTCAGATCAGATCAGCATTCATGGATGAGTGGATCTTGTATACAATGAATGTCAAGACAGTTGACTATAGTACTGAAGCTTGGGAAGGAGAAGCAATTTCCAAAGGCAACTCAAAGCAGTTCTTTATTCATTAGCCAATAAAGGCAACACATAGACAGAACGACCTCCCACACCATGGGTCTACTAAGAAAGATGACGCATTCTAAAGAAAAATGAGAAAAGATTTAGAGATATGCAAATACAAAACTAAAGATTTTGAGTCTAAAGAAGAAAATCAGAAGCACATTTGAACAACACTCACTATAAGATATAGAAAGCCAGCAAAAAAATAAGCCTATGAAATAAACAGGGAACAATGGGAGTCCAATCTCTCACTTCCACAGTAGGCAAACCATCTATCACTGAGCTGTCCACAACCTTACTTTTAACTTTCGTTGTGTGACAAAGTATCACTTGGTTTCTCAGGCTGCCCTTGAATTCACCCTATAGTTCATGCAGGACTTAAACTTGAGATTCTCCTGATTCAGCTTGCCTATTAGCTGGCACTATAAGCCTGTGCCACCATGTCCAGCTTTACTCATCTTTTTATTGGTGATATGAAAAATAGTTGTAACAAATAATTAAATGTCCAGCTTAAATATAATTCAAGACCAAAATAAGATATTCTTAAAAGAAGAGAAAAGAGTATCTTCCATCAATGGGCCTGCACTACAAAACTTCCTAGCAAAGACAGATCTCTGGTGGAAAAGCTGAGATGTGAAAGATGAGAGGATGAGGGAAATGTGGAAGAAAAGAATAATTTCAAAAAAAAATCACAAATGGGTTAGCTATTCTGATATATTGATGCCACTGTTGTACCATTGGGTATGCCTTGCCAAGTTTGTTGCTATTGTTGCTAGCAGGGTTCATAGCTGGATGAAACTGACAATTACTTTTCTCCTCCATTAGCATGCATAGAACCTTCCAACACTGTGAAAGCTGTCCAGTAGAGGGTGAAACTTTCAGGTCAGTACCTATTTGATATCTCCATATTCCAGTATGTGGTATCTTCAGCAATAGGGTCTTATCACCAAAGTTCTGGAGGGAATTAACAGCAATAGCCTGAAATGTTTCAAGGTCTATAGCACCTCACCAACAACTCTTGCCACTGTTTTTATTTTTGATATTGAGTAGAGCACTGACACCTTATTTTTGTTTGTTTGTGTGTGTGTGTGTGTGTGTGTGTAGAATTTCTATAAATATACATATGTAAATATTAGGAAACGTCTACAATGATAGTTGTCTGTATTACCTTTTCAAAGGTCCTCATTGTTGTTTATATTTCCCCATATTCCCTCATGCAAAATATCCAGCCCTAACTCTAACTTAACTCTTCCGGTTCCATATCCTATACTAACTTCCTCACCTGTGTGCTAGTGGTGAGTAAGTTCAATGAGAACAAACATGGCAGTGCTAACCAGTAGTTTCCAAGTCAAGAGTGAGAATTACAAAGGCATTTTTCTACTCTGTTGCACCGGGCATGCTGCTGCAGGTGGTTTCTCACATTTTCTCTGTCACTGATGCTTCTGAAAACTTGAAGATATGGTGAGTTCTAGAACTTTCCCTCATTTTCTTTTCTGGCATAAATAGATGTCTTGATCTCCCTTGAGTTGTGTGTCATGTTCTATGCCACCTGGTAACTGCCAAGATGGGAGTCCCTACAAACGGGTGCCTGGGACCCATTCAGCAAATCCAATCCCACATTACTTGAGAATTGATACAATGCTCATATGGTTTGTCTTCTACGGTAGTAACTATATTATACATTCTGAAGAGTAAATCTAATTAACTATAGTTTATGCAACCTCATTTTTAAAATGTACTTATTTGAATACCTGGTTATTACTATATGTCTGAAGAATTGCATATTTATAAAAAATTTTCTTGACTGTGCAGTTATACTTTGTAGAGGCCCACATCACCAAGCACAAGCCAAATAACACTCTTTAGGTTAGCTTGTAATTTTACCGAGACAGAAAATATTTTGGAAGGAAACACTATCATCTAAACTTAGGTAAAAGAAAGTAGAAAGTGCCCATGTCCACAAGCAGATAGCTAACAGTGTTCCACTGAAATCGGAACCCTTGAAAGAAGCCAATTCAAATGGGGAAAGATGTCACAAAGTAACACACATAAACATATCTATAGCTAGCATTTGTTTTCATCACACATTCTTGCCAGAAACACATGGCAACTAAGAAGAAAATCCCATTTCCACTGACAGCACAAGAGAGCTAACCTGCCTGCAAACCCAAAGGTGCTGTATATCCAGAGCATTAGGGGTGCTGTATATCCAGAGCTCTAGGGGTGCTGTATATCCAGAGCATTAGAGGTGCTGTATATCCAGAGCTTTAGGGTGTTGTGTATCCAGAATACTAGGGGTGCTGCATATGCAGAGCATTAGGGGTGCTGTATATGCAGAGCATTAGGGGTGCTGTATATGCAGAGCATTAGGGGTGCTGTATATCCAGAGCATTAGGGATGCTGTATATGCAGAGCATTAGGGGTGCTGTATATCCAGAGCTTTAGGGGTGCTGTATATCCAGAGCTTTAGGGTATTGTGTATCCAGAATACTAGGCTTGTTGTATATCCAGAGCATTAGGGGTGCTGTATATGCAGAACATTAGAAGTGCTATATATCCAGAGCTTTAGAGTGTTGTATATTCAGAATATTAGGGGTGTTGAGTGTTTTTAAACTGAAATCAATAAACTTTGCATACATGCAATTGTGCTATCTGTATTACAGAAATATAATTTTCTGAATATGGCTTCCAGGCAAAAAATGTAGTTTAACCAAATTGAGGTCTAATTAAGTGCTGCTCTTCTGAGAATGGTTATGTATGAATATCCTGGATTTTATGCTTTCTTTAAACATAGTTAGTTTTGTATAACAAAGAATAGGAAATATAAAAGTACAAGCCGAAAGGGATCCCAAAGGGTTATATATCACTTTGCTTTAACCCCCAGGGAATTATACAACATATCTGTCATGGGGTTGTCTGTTCTCTGCCAAAGAATGAGAAAGAATGTTAAATTATTCTAAGTAGCTCATTTCAATTACCTCCAGCCATGTCTACCAGGAGACAGGAAAGTATTTTGGGAACAATAAAGCACTATGCAAATGCTAGTTGTTATAATTAGTATTAAGACCTGATCTCTATTCCCAGCAGAGGAAAATGACTAGACTTGTTGCATCTCTTAAAATTCCTGGTGTCTCTGGAAACACTGGCATGCTTTTCTTCAGTCTTCTCTATACACATGAAGCTCAAACTTTAATTTTTCAAATTGGCTTTCTCTGATTTCATACTTCCAACAGAAGATATTAGCATATCGCAGATTTAAACACAGAGGCAGTTCTTTAAAAATTTTAACATTTCTCACATTTTTATTTTGTTAATAATTTTAAAACCAAGAATGTGACACATGCCTGCAATTTCAGACCTTACAAGGCTAAGGCAGGAGGATTGTCACAAATCAAGGATTTTGTGGGCTACTTGATGAATGCTTAGTGACCTACAATTAATAAAACCTCAGAAAAGCAAAACAGCTAGTCACTAGCTCTTAACTCGACCTCAGACCAAAATGGTGGTCCTGTCTCCAGGAAACTCAGAATGAGATTTATGACTGAGAGCTGTCTCCTCCAATTTTATAATCCTTTCTAGGGCTGGGAGTATAGGTAGGCACTACTAGGATTAAAGGCCCAGATTCCATGGCAACTAGTGTGGCTACTCAGATTAAAGGTGTGTGTTACCACTGCCTGGTCTGTAAGGCTGACTGGGCGAGGGGGGGGGGCTGTTTTACTCTCTGATCTTCAGGCAAGCTTTATTTATTAAAATTCAAATGAAATGCTATTACAGCTGAGCTAGTGAGAGATGACAATGTCAGGCCCAGTCTCAAAATATAAAGAAAAAGGAAAGGAGAGAGGAGGAAAGATGGAAAAAAGGGAAAAGGGAGAGATATTTTTACAATGCATAATTAAGAGTACTTTTGAACTACAGAAAAGGTAAAATGTCACAAAAAATTAGGTAAAATGACACAAAAATTCCTGGATCACTGTGTGGTAAATTTAACAATTATTAGTCTAATTAAAGTGCTGTAGCTATCCCTAAAAACTTCTTAAAATTGATTTGGGATTATTATGAGTTTCTAATTGATCTCTCATTAAAGTACACACATACACACATGTATACATATTTCATTGAATGTGTATTATGTGTCTTATGTAATATATGTTTTATTTATGTGTATTCATTATATTATGTTCCATGAATGGAACAGAAACAGAAACAAGCAGAACAGAAATGATAATAAAATTCATAAGAAAATATTGACTGGAACTCTTTGGCTAAGTACTCAGTAGTGAAACTGCTGAATCACTTAAAATTGTAACCCGTTGCTTTTTGCATATCTGCTTATAAGGATAATTTTCACCTTTTAATATTGTGGTAAGAATATTTCCCAAGGAGCTTACCCTCAGAACAAGACTCTCAGTATGAATTTCCTACTACTGGCTGAATGTGCAAAGCAAACTCTCTGGAGGTCAGTGTTCCTGTGATATCCCTGCCTGGTGATTGGCAATTTCCCATTACTCAGTTTCCTCTGCACCTGGGAAGCTACCATTACATTTTTTTTTGGACAACAGACTTAATTATTTTCAAAATTAATATAAGTGGACTAATGAGATCTTTGTCTTTCTGTTGAATTTCACTTAGCATCGTGTCTGTAAGTTACACTCACATTGTCCAAAAGCGCAGAATTTACTTCTTTATTGAGACTGAATACTAGCCCACTGTTTGTACACAGATTTTCTGTACCCATTCATCCATAGATAGATATTTAAGTTGTTCCCACATCTTGGCTATTGTGAACTGTGCAGCAATGAACAGAGAAATGCTAATGTTTTCATTCATAAGGGAATACTGATTGCAATGCTTTTGGATAAGTACCCAGAGTAGAACTGTTGGATCATAAAGTAACTCTAATTAAATTTTTTAGGAATTTCCATACTGTTTCTAAATAAATTTTGATCTCAGAATAAGAGAGAAGAAAACCACTTAGTAAGAGGCCTTTTTCAACCTCAGTAGGTAATGGTCCTTTGTGCGATGAACCAATCACATGGATGCCAACACATCATAAACTAAGTCTAGTAATGGTCTTATAAAGCTTAGCTTTGTTAAAAAAATTACAGCTATCAACATTACTTAGTAATTAATATTTTTCTGTTAGAATTATTCCATGTCACATGATTATTTTAAAGAACTGGGTTTATTTGTATTTGTATGGTGCTAGACAATTTACAAATAATTTTACATGAACACACAACAAAAAGTTACTTAAATCTTATACGTTGTGAATAGTTTTATAAAAAGGAAAACTAGGTCTTTCCAGGGCACGTGCCTAGTAAATGGATAAGCAGTGTGTTAATAAGGGTCTTTCAGCTCTGCCTGATGATATTTCCATTTCAATAAAGTATTTGTACTTTATGACACAAAAGAACTGGGATTTATATATTTCACTTATTAAATAACTTAGCATAATCCTGAGATGTCACTTTCACTTGAAAATGCACCAAAAATATATACAATAAACATTTTAAGTGAGTGGAGTGTTTGATTATCTTAAGCAGTTTATTTCTTGAGACTGAATTCAGTTGGTTGTTCAATTCTCCCGAGAGAGATATTTATAGTTTAAAACCACCTTTTCAGACTGCTGATTTCTTTCCAAACAAAATTTCTTTTTTTCTTTTCTCCCCTCTGGCACACGTTTCTGCATGTAACAGCACGAATACAAATTATGTGCAAAGCACATACGTCGTGGGCAGAAGAATTTTCTTTTCTGCTATAAATTTATCAAACATTTTTCAAAATAGTGAATCCCTGAAAAAGGGGGATGAATTACAGATAGGATCGTCATAGTTACACTATGATGATATTTTAGTTAAAAGATTCTTCAGCTATTCATGGTGAAGCGCAGTAACAATTTGTCATGGATCTGAACTGGCAGTCTAATTTTCAGCTCCAGGGAATTCAATTTTTTTTCTTCAAAGTTTAGTCTAATTTTTCACTCTAGGAAACACATTGCTAATTAGTGATCAGCTCCTGCCTAGATCTTTTCACTCAGTCCATGAATAAGTATACCATTGTTGATAGAGCATCATCATCGAATGGGAGTAAAGTAAGGAAGAAGGAGGAAAACTAAGGAGCCTCAAGGAAGCAGCAGACAAAACTGAGTGCTCAAGACATTATTCATAATGTCTCCACATGTGTGAACTCAGTTAGAGGTAGAATATTGATTAGGTAGTGGATGTCACAGATAATGTATTAGAAAAAAGCAATTAAACATTTTCAGCTTTTCATTTTTAAATATCCACAATATTAAGGCAGAATTAAAGATGGGTAAGGAAGTAAATGGTGTTAACAAAGAGAGGAATTTGAGAAACAGTTAGGTATGTATTTTTTAAAATGATCGAATAATCTGAAGATATTTATTAAGTGACTAACATCTGCTAGATACTTTGTCAAGCAAAATGGAAAGAAAGATACAATGGCAGAGGGTGAGAAAGACCCACATTTTGCCACTAAAGTTCCTCAATTCTAAAGCAGTGAGAAAATACACGGTCTCTGAAGCAACTGAGCACTGTTCAAAGACAGAGAACACTTGGACAGAATCCATGATGACTACATCAAGGCACAATAAACCACCACATCCTTTAATCAACACAAAACCACATCAATCAAAACACACGTTGATTAATATGTTCCCAGGCTTTGGCTATGTCAAAAGATATATTTTTAAAACTGTACTAAGAAATAATAACCACATGAATATTTTTAAAAATAATATTTCTTGAAAAAATTATGAAGTATATAAATAAGATTGCTTAGCTATTAACTGTTTATTAAATGAGAAGATACCCTGGGAGTTGAAATGCAAACAAGAATAAGTTCCCACATATGAACACAGGAGATGAGCACATATGAAGTTTGTGCAAGGAGGTGGGTGAAAACCCAAGGAAAACACCAAATTAGATATGGGGGGAAAGACTGTACTATTAGCTGTAATTGATAGGAAAGCATTTGGAGTACATAAAAAAAAATTAAAGTCTCCAAGGATAAGAAAACAGAAAGTGAGCCTAAATACATAGTTTTCTGAGCAAACTTTAGGGAAAAATAAATATGAAGTCATTAATAACAAAATATACTTGGTTTAAAAGAGCAGAAAACTTCATATTTTACAAAGCAAGAACTATTTAAACAATATAGAAAATAAATTATTTAGTAATGTTTCCTATTATAGGAAAGTAACCATTCAGGAAATTTATAAAAATTCTCCACCTTGAAATGAAAAGGCATGCTTTAAAATGGAAAGGTATATCTCATTTCCTTCGTGTGTGCTATCTGCAAAATCTGCATGTTCAGAAGAGAAAGAAAACAACATAAGAAGGAGGTTGTTTTAATCCTTCTCATTTTAATTGTTTAGACAGGAATGTGCTATGCATTTTCCCCACTTCTTTGCTCTCCTCCCCTTCCCATTTCCACCCTACCCCCTCTTCCCTTCTGCTCCCAATTTACTCAGAAGAAAGATTTATAAACAGTCAAAAGAAATATTACTTCATGACCCATAGATAGGCTCAGAGGTCAAGAGCACTCACTGCCCTTCCGAGAACTCAGTTCTCAGCACCTACATGGCGGCTCACAATGGTCTAGAATGCCAGTTCCTGGGGATTAGCAGCTGTCCTCGAGAGAGTACCTCCACATACATAGTACACATAAATTCCTGCAAGCACACACACACTAATATAAACCAACAAAATGTTAAAAGAAATCCTTTGATGACCTTATATATAGACACAGCTCAGTTCCTGGCATGTTGAGGAGTGAATTAGTCAGAGGAAATTCCCAGGCCCCATTTTCTAGTCACACTATAGTCATTTTAGATGTTTCTCAGCTTATGCCATCTATTTCAATGTCTGTGAGAGACTAGCAAGGGAAATAATTAAACTGTTAAGAATAAACTGTACTTGAGATGTTTCATGAGGGGGAAAATCTATTCTCAATAAAAGAAGAAAAAGAATAAACAATTCCAAACTTTTAAAGATAAAAGTAGTAAATAAATGAAAAAAATAAAAAAGAAAATGTCCCAAGGAGAGTCAAAGTGACTCAACGCTGAGTGTGTTACTGAAGAAGCCACAGAGACAATGGTCTGCGGGGCAGAAATTGCTCTACAGTCATGAACTTGGCTAACTTATCAACTTCTGTGACAAGTGTTTACTGAGCATCTACTTCCTTCTCCTCTCCATCCTGGTATCAGCATTCAACTGTGGCGCCACAAGTCTGCTTCTCATCTTTCTGGAGACTCTGAAGCAAGTATTTAAGAATCATATTGCTCTACTTGAAATCATAATCAACTTCACTCAATGCACGTTCTCACTCTTGCCACAATCTGTTCTGGGCAAAAAGGTATTGAATATAAAGCAAGTCAATGTCTGCCCCTCCTAGCCTCACTGCCTAAAGTAAGGGATAATCGTGTTCACAGACTTGGTCCAGTGACACAAGGTAAATCATGACCTTACAGCACTGGTACTGCTATCACCAGTGACAAACTAACAAGATAACACATAATTGTTCTAGAGAGCCACCCATATCTAAGGAACAGTAGAAGCACAGTGGGATATGCTTCCTTGAGCATCACATGCTTTTCCTCTGTTAAAAAAATACCCCACTTAGAAACCAAACAATTTTCACGAACGGCATGGACAGCGGCTAAATCCTTGTGCTTTGAAACAGTGAGTTAGGTGATTCCTATCTACAAAGGAACTGTTCACGTTAAAGTTCTACTATGTTCTAAACACCCTCTGAGTATGTCTGTGCCTGCACATGGGTGTGCATGAATGTGCATAAGTGTGCACATCGACTACAAAGTTATTAAAATAAATCTTTGAGGGTTTTCTAACTTTAAATATTAAGTTTCCAGATAATGGCTTGGTAGGTTAACATATACACTCTTCTTTAAGAGAAAAATACTCCCTCGTGAAAGTTCTCATGCTTAACAGTATCCGATATGAAAGAAAAACAGGTAGGATTAGAACTGTGCTTGTAAACCATTCAAGGATTGTAAGCCTTGCTTTGCTCCAACTTAGCTACTTAACACTGCATACACTGCACAATTTTATAATTATTTTCCACTGTTTTTTCTAATTGCTAAACGAGATGTGATTCTATAGTTGTCTGTCACTTCCCAGGACTCTTCAGAAACACTGTTCCCTGTCATTGGGGAAACAAGGTTGAGTTCCCACATAGACAGAGGCCCTGGGCTCCTAGGAATGCTCTGTTAGGTGAGAAGCCATGTGTGAACATTTATCGAGAAGATTCTCAGCAGCAGCCAAGATGGGGCTTGGAAGGACATGATAAACGACTCAGAGAGGACACAGAGAAATGTGGGGAGGAGGAACTAAAAGGCCTGCAGAGGCCAGACTTCTTCAGTCCAATCAGACCAATGTCCTGAAAACCATGTGTCACAGCAGCATGGTCTCCAGTGAAGCCTTGGGACTGCGAGCTGAGCCACAAGATGTGGTAAATTGTCCAGCAATTTTCATTCGGCATTTCACAAGGTAAAAGTCAGGGAGGTGATTTTGTGAGAGCCAATATGGCCCTCCCCCCCTCCAAAAGAAAGACACGAACTTTTTTAAAAAATGTATTCATCAATGCCCTGCTTGAAATTAACTAGAAAAGTTTGTGTTGGCAGAGTGCAACTCCTACCATAACAAAATTAAACAGATAGCGTGGAGACAGTCTGAATACACACATCCAGGATGCTGAATGCACTGTCGGCTTGAAGCCCACTTCTTTTTGTTAAGACCCTCCATGCGTCTCTAGGACTTGGACATGCTCTGCAGTGAGCAGTGTCAGGCGATGGGCCATGGTGAAGCTCCTGGCTCCACTTTCCTGTTGCCCAGCCCTCCTCACAGCTCATCCAGCGGCACACCAGGACCTCTGGCCCGGACAGCTCCACTAGTTAGGGCCACGCCGTTGCTCCTCTCAGCACACTGATGTCTCTTTGTCACAATTTTAACTATTATTACTAATATATTCTTGTTCTAGAAAAAAATGCACGTATATAGCTACACATTCTGCACGTTTATGTTATATACCTACATTTTTCATATTGTGCTTTATTTACATAAGTTATGTTCATTTTGCAATGCATAATCCACTGGTTTGTAAAGGTAACATTGCAATTTTAGGTACTGGAGTTCAGGACCAAAGATTTTAACAATGGCAATCACACTGTCATTTTCTTTTTAGGAGGCAAATTTTCCATGTAACTTTACCTTAAGGAGAGCTATTTTCAATGACATTTAGGTTAAAATTAGTGAAAAGTCAGACTTCTATCTTTATCTAATGATGTCTAATGCAGACAAAGGTTATGGCTTTAGCTGATTGTGTTAAGGAAACTCTCTTACATCTGGCCAGTAGTTTATGGAACTCAAGGACCTCTTTTCCAATTCCTAACAGGGTAGACTTTTCCCCACCTAATTGCATTTTAATTTTTACATTAGAACTTTGTAAAATACACTTATGAACAAATGAGCAAAGGTCTAATTTTTGTTGCTGTGAATTATGTGGGGGAGAAGTAAAATGTAATTAATTATCTCAGTATATTTCCAAATGCTAAAAGTAGTCTTCCCTGTTGTCAGGGATACAAACATTCTGTTGTCAGGGATACAGGCTTCCTGTTTACAATAATGCTCTTGTCAAAGAAACTGAAGTTCACTGGAATCACCAATAACAGAGTAGAACTTTTACAATATCCCACTAAATTGATGCACCCTAAATATTTCACTTTCAATATTCCTTAGTAGCAGTTTTTCTTGCAATGTGCTTTTTAAATGTCAGTTTAAAATGATTAATATTTTAGAATATTTTAAAACAAAATACATATTTGTCTTCATTACAGTCCTATTGGAGAAAACAATTGTTTAATAGTGCAAAATATGTTTGTATTTTTACACATACTGTGGTCATGGATAAATGTTAAAAAATCTGCCAGTAAAAAGTCAATTGTACCTATTTTTTGAATATTCACTATGTGTCAAGCCCTTTTTTTAGGTGACTATCATATTAACTAACTTGCATGTAGGGATGTATATTTATCTGGCAGCTTTAAAAGAGGCAGCAAGACGTAACTCCATTTTGAAAATGTCAGAACTAAAATCATATATTCTATCTGGAGAAAGTGAAGAAAAATCAAGGTATGATCTAATTCCACTAAGCCAGCAATTATTATTAATTACTTTATGGTCAATCTTATTAGGTTAAAAACTACATAGGGAACCACCAGAGAGGATCAAGGGGGGTTGAGGAAGGTAAGGCAGGTGGGACATCTGGCAGGAAAGTGGGAAGGAGGTTGCTAGGAATGAGAAGGTACAAGGGAGGTAGCGAGATGATGAAAAAGTAGAGAAAAGAAACAACAAAAATAAATTTTGTTTGGAAAACATTATCATATAGAAAACCAATTCTCTATAAGCTAGGAAAAATGTAAATGTTCTTTAAAATGCCTTATATAAAATATACTGACAAAACTTCTACGTTAAATAACTCTAAAATATAATGATTTGGCATAGCATGGCCACAGCGCCCCTGCTTCCAAAGTCAGATTTTTAAGAAAAATACTTCTGAGTGGACTGAGCTGATGTGAAATTCAAAAGAAAGCCTGACTTTCAAAACACATTTTAAGAACATAAAAGGAATAAACATGTTAGATATTTTTTGCAATGAAAAACTTATTTAAAATAGTGATGTTTACTAAGAAGCAAAGAGCTGAAAACTGCATGGCCTCCCCCTCACCACTTTGGTGAGACCCTAGGCTGGAGTTCAGCGAGTGGGCAGGACTGCTAGCATCAACCATCACGTCTGTCAACTGTTTCATGTCTTTAAACCAGGTCCCACACTCCTCTGCTGAGACATCCTACACCAGGAAATCCAAGCTCCCTTTCCAAATTCTTCATTTTCAAGGCTTCAGAACCACGATGCTTAAGAAAGCAGAGTATGCCGAGGTCATGTGACTGCTGGTGGCGCTGAGTCCGGGTGGCTCTGATGTGGGTCTCAGCTAACTAAACAATAAAAAGTACTTTTATTCACAACATCACTTTCTATCGTTTGGATTTTTCATTGCCAAATCACCAAAAATAATGGAAAATTCCAGAAATAAACATTCTGTAGCCTGTAAATCCCATGCTGTTCATAGTAGTATGACAAAGTAGCAGTTAGCCCCTCTCTAGGTTCCATGTCGTCATAAATTAGCCTTTGTCATATATGTGTCTATGCTGTGTACGCTACATACTCTTTCGCCATCGAGCAGCCGGCTTGGCTATGAGAGTCTGACAGTCCTGTAGGACTTGCAGGTACAGTTTATTACTGCCTGTGTCTTCAGGAAGTTACTGGGCATCGTGAAATTAGTCTTCCACTAAAAGAAGTAGACTATCATATTAAGCTCTACCATCTTATACTATTTTTTATACTTTCATATATTCTAACATAAAACTAATTAGTGAGTTCATGGGTAGCTAAGATTCTTCAGTGTCCTATGCTGAATTTTACAGAAAGCATGAGGGTATGCTTTCTGTATGAGGGTATGCTACAGTGTATATGATGACCTAATGTTTGTATAAATATAATAACTCAGACTAATTTGATTTAAGAACTCTTCAAAAGTTAAAGACAAGGCCAATGAGGGTTTTTTACCCTCTACAGTACTAGAATATAATATGTTTAAAACAGTCGTTGGTCACAGATAAGCCAACTAGTAAATACCCAGGCATCTTCCCATACACATCTGCATTTTACATTTATGTTCTAAATGTGTTTTTGTACTTGTAGCAAACTTAAATCCACATTAATTTACATTAGTGTAAACTGTAACAATTTAGATATTTACTCATTGATCAGAACTATTTATTGAAGAGCTGGTGTGTGAGGCACTGAAAATGTAAAGATAACAAGAAACAGATCCCACTTCCTGTAGACCATTGTATAATATGGAAGGCAGTCATTTACACATTCAAATTATATGTACTGTGCTAAGTATGTTAAAATATCTGAAAGAGAATTTCAAGAACATAACATGGTTACTGAAGCAAGTCTAATGCTTCATACTCTGGGGCTATTCAAATCACTTTCTGTTTGTGAAGGAAATTTCATCCGGAAGGTAAAGGAGGACACTACTAGGGGAAGAAACAAGCCAGAACCTGTACGGAGACAGGACCAGCCAAAAGGTCAAAGTTCAGAGTGTCTGGACAGGGACATGTGATGGAATTCGGGTGCTATGTGAGTCTGAAGGGTATGACTGGTTCAAACAAGTAAGCAGCTTGAATTCTGTCTCCAAGTCAGTGTTCTTTACCATGTTTGTTGTACATCTATATTAGCATAAATCTCTTTGTTTATGTGTATTTATCCATGTATAGATGAACATGTAGGAAAATTAGAGAAACCCATTAAAATACAAGTTTCAAAATACAAGATCAAAGACAAAATCAAATAGTTGTATGATTTTATTCCACACAGTGGTTCACTCTTCTGGCAACTTTGGGAACTATTCCTTTAGATCATGTCAATTTGGAAGAGATGTTCAGAAGAGGGGATGTTGCAATCAACTTAGCCTTTCATTTAAGAAACAAATCAAAAAAGAAGTGACAAGGGATTGGTAGAGGAAACCTGTCACAGGGAAATGGGACCAGATTTAAACTTGCAGCATAGCATGGTGCTATGTCTAAACAGGTAGAAAAGCGTGGGTACTAAGGATCTACTGAGGTCCTCTCTGTCCACAAGCCATTGCTACTCTGATAGGCTTGTTTCCTAAGGTTCTATGCATGCTTTTATCCAGATCTCCTTAAGGAAAGGTGAAGAAGTAAAATGGAGGGGGAAATCAGCATATAAAACAAAATTTAAGAGCCCTCCATAATTTCTAAGCTTTTGAGATGTACTAGAAACAAAACAGCAGTTCATTTGCATAACTGTATGTTTAAATTAATTTCATGAACTAATAGAGAATTTTGATACTCATTATTATTAAACATTAATTTTTTTTTTACAGAAGCTGAGTAGTTTGGCTAAATTCAGTGAAATGTTGACAGGTGAGAATTTCTTACCTGAAAGTGAATAAACAATTCATATCTGCAGGTAGGTGCAAAATTGCTATCAACTTCCTTCTTCAGTTACAAAAATAATGAGTGTTCAGTGAAGCCATAACAAAAAAATTTCCTTTGGGCATGTTTTAAAAACATGTCTAGGTCTCATATTCATGCAAACCTCTTGTCTGAGAGCCAGTTGTTTGAAATATGCACATTTATTTAATATGACAAATACTATGAGAAATAATTCTCTTGATTGTCCTCATATGTTAAAAACCCTGTCTGACCTTATCTACTCCTAACTTATAATGAAAGTTTTTCTAAGAGGTGGATGCAAAACAATTAATGATTAAATTAAACTTTTTTTATTTTATCCAACTGCTGAGAGTTATGTAATTCCATTGCATTCTGAATATCATCAAATCAGTCAATAGATTCTACTGGATTTACTTCATGAAGGACAGTTTTAGCCCAAACTGATAGCTCAAATAAACTCAAAAGAAAATGATTTACTTTTACCATGACAGCTTTTCAATTATATAACAATACAGGAGTCTGAGTTTCAGTCCCGATTCAGGGCAAATTCACTTCAGTCTATGGGAAGAGCAGTTTTTGGAAAGGTGAGATCAAAGCCTGGAGAAGCGCAAGGAGTCATATGCCCAGGAAATGGTGATCAGTCATTCAGCATCATGCCCCTTAGGACACAAATGCAATGTATCCATTTCATCTTTCCTGTTTCCCTTTCTAAAAGTTCATATGAGAATTTTCTTTATTTCTTTAGACACTGTTCCATTATATAACTATTTTTGTCATTATTGCCCATGCATGAAAAATTTAAAATTCCCAAAAGCTTAGAACAAATGACTCCTATCTATGGTGCTAAAATTTTCTCATATTTATAACAAAATCAGTATATCAAATATTAAGTTTAAAGAAATAGTGTGATGTATTCATAGAGCAATATGAAGTACAGAGGAGAAAGGGATTTCCAGAATTTCTGGAGCAACAAAAATAGTTCTCTGCTTTATATTTCATGGAGGAAAATTATTTTTATGGTTGATGCATAAAATGTCCTCCAAGGGCTCATGTGTTGAGGACTTTGGTGCCCAGCTGATGGAATCAATGAAAGATGACTGAATTATTAATGTGCTAACCTACCAACAGATCATTCTATTATGCATAGAGTGCATAGATGAGTGGAATATCAGGAAATGGGGTTTAATGAGAAGCCAGTCATTGATTGTGATTTTGGTGGGTGTAGATTGTATGTATTCTCTTTAGAATAGTTTTTCCATTCATACTTTGCAATGTTTGTTTAGTTGAAAATATCCTTTGCTTACACAACTTCTAAGATGTCAGTTATATCGGAAAGAAATGCATACCCCAATTAGAACACTACCAGGTCATACCTTCATCATACCTAGAATTCACACAGAGGACAAATTTGAACATCTCAAGTTCTGAGGTTGTCCTGAAAAATTACACTGTAGTTATTGTTGTGAAGAAAGCTAAATCACAGATTAATGTTCATGAGTCTTTGTAATTGATAATATCGCTACCTTTTTTTTTAAAGCCTGCTATGAACCTGGTGTGGAATCTTGTGCCACACATGATTCTTGAAACCAGTTTTCTACTGTGCAATTACTTGCATCAGTATTATTGACATGATCACTTCAGGCATTGTAATACCTAAATTTGTGTATATCTAAAAATGAATTTAACTCTTTACAATAAAGACAGCAGTAATTAAGATGGAACTTCAGATGGTTACTCTGCTTTTAAAGTTCTGAGATTTACAATTGGCAAAATATTTTTTAAAATGTTATCAACCAAACAGTGGTCACATTGCAACCTTGCATCTATTCATAATTTCTTACCACAGTTAAGAAAATATAAAAGAAGCCAATGTAGATGATTCACATGCTCCAGCGGATGGCCCCATACTCTTGTATACATGGCAGTAACAACTGTACCTAGTGGGTTATCAAAAGAAAGTCATGGAGTTGAAAGTGGGCATGTTATAGAGAATATGGATAGTGTTGGAAGAGGAAAATGTGCTCATATTTCACTGTGTACATGTATGCAAGAATAAAATCAATCTTTTTTGTTTCTATTCACTACTTTCTAAATAATGTCATCTGGACATGGCAGTATTCTGCACTCAATAATTCAAAGCAGTTGTGGCTGACTGAACAAGACTTGGATAAGATAAGGCCAGTAAGTATTCCAGCATGGTTGGAGGAGGAGGCACAAAACTACTCCATCCCAACTGAGTTGCTATTGGCACTTTATAGATATTGTGAGAGAAAAATTTTAATTTCTTTGTGCATGTACTCCAGTGAAACATTCCAATGGACATAGGCAGTAATAATTAAACTAAGTGGGTTATAAAAAAATAAGAAAAAAAACACACATAAAATTAGGAAGGGTTATGGGGTAAGTTCTGGGAAGACAAAAAGCGGGAAATGGTGAGTAGACATGATCAAAATATAGTGTATGCATGCATGAAATTCTTAAAGAACAAATAAAGACATTATAGTTAAAATTTTAAACATTTTAAATTAAAAATAATAAAAGTTTATCCTACTCTGGCATGTATAATCATATAAAGTGGTAATAAAGACTTCAGGGGAAGTTTTCCTTTAAGTTTTGGATTTGTGTGAGTGTGTGTGTCTATCTGTGTGCATGCATGTGTGCATGTGTTTATGCATGTATGTCACTGTGTATGCAGGCACATGCATCTGTATGTGCATTTGTGGAAACCATAGCAGAACGTTGCTCTACCACTCTGAACTCTATTTACTTGAGACAGGGTCTCTCATTGAATTAACATCTCTCCCTTTTAGCCAGGCTGGCTGGCCAGCAGACACCAGCTCTCCTCCTACCTCCACTCCCGTAATACTGCAATTACAGGCACGTGTGGCCATCCCCAGATGTTGGTACAGGGAACCTTAATTCAGGTCCTAGTGCAATCAGCCTTACTTATTGGTCCACCACCCCGACCTATTATACTGAAAACTACAATAATAAAATGTATATGTAATATAGCTGAGGGATTTAAACTGGGTGGGGGTGACATAAGATTTTCATATACTTTCTAGCTTTGTAAAAGAACAGACTTTTAAGGCTATGTGAGGACTTACATAATTTTGAGGTCTTAGATATACTTAGCAGATGGGGAGCCTAATCAAAACTAAGCTCAAGTATGGGAAAGCTGCGTGTATATTTTTTTATTCAGTCTAGATTCCACACTTAAGTACCTTATTGGATAACTATTTGTTAAAGAATTTGCATAGCCTGGCCTGAATTTTTCCCTCAGTAGGGACTTCAGCTCTGTTCTTTGTCTTGGAAAATTGCTTCTTGTGTTATGCCCCTCAACTCACAATTTAGAAAAATGTTTTGCCAACCTGATGATTCCTAAGATCGTTTTCACTCTCCCCAGAACTTGAGGAGGGACTTTTGAATGTCCGTGTACTCATTTCTTTGCACATGGACTTGGATATCATGCCAATCTGACCCATGGCTTGCTTTATATGCTAGTGGCCAGGTTGTTCTGACACTCGTCTCCCAAAAATTATTACTAGGTGTCACCTCATTTTGCTTTACTGGAATTTAATGATCTTCTACTGACTAAGTTAGAAGCATAATTAATTTTGATGGGAGCATCATAGATTGCTAGATAAATATGCACTTGATTCAAGTCTGAAAATTAATATTAAAAGTGTATGATCAAGAGTTTTCTCTGTGTGGTGATGTGGAAAGTTCTTCTGTTATGTGTTGTGAAAGAAAAACAAGCAAACAAACAAAACAAAAAAAAAAGTTTCTTTGTCCTGTAATAGAACAGAATAGAGCTAGGTGGGAAACTAAACTGAATGCTGGGAGAAAGTAAGCGGAGCCAGTGAGACACTTTGAAGCTGCCAGAGGAGATAGATGTGCAGGAACCTTGCCAGCAAGTCACAGTCAATTGGCAATACACAGATTAATAGAAATGGGTTAAGATGTAAGCACTAGCCAATAAGAATTTAGAGTTAATAAGCCAAGCAGTGATTTAATTAATACAGTTTCTGTGTAGTTATTTCGAGGCTGGGCAGCCGGGAATGAAAGAACAGCCTCTGACAACAGAATGGTGTTCCAACATATGCTAGCTAAATCCACACAAAACCTGAGAGGGCTTGGAAAGGAATTCTAGACACTAAAAATCAAAGTTTAGTCGCAATTTTTTTTTTCTGAATGGGCTCAGCTTTCTGGTGGCAAGTAGGAGTGTCATGGCTCCTTTAAGAGAAGTCTTGGTTATTCAGTTGTAGCAAAAAATCAAAAATCAAAAGAACAACAGCAACAATAACAACAAGAAAACGCATGCTGGCAGCTTCCAGGTTTGTGCTGGTTGAATGGGGTTTGTGGGCAGCATGCTGCAAGTTACTTGGAGTCTGCATGGGCCAACTGGTTGCCAGAGTTGTGGTGGTGAGCACGGCTCCTACATAGCATTCTCAGAGGCAGTGAATGGATCACCACCATTTTGGACAGGGCAGGGCCAACAGCAAAGTAGCCTTAGTTCTAGCCACACTACTTTGTATTTTACGAAGTGGTCCTGGTTAGAAAGGAATTACAAATACACAATAAAGACAGATTCAGGTATTTAAAAAGACCTCTAAATGGGTCACAGTGCTGGATAAATGGATGAAAGCATGTGAGAGAGAAGAAAAGAATATAGACAGCTATAGAAGGAAGTAAATTATTTTAAAAATTAAAGTCTTTAAAGAAACAGAATACAATCATAGATTAAAGGGGTAAAGAAAAATAAGCCATGTTAAGATGGAATATACACAGAGAATCTAGATTATGGTCTAGATTATGTATATTATTGTGTTTTCTATAAATTTTTTGACTGTGAAAGAGCTAAATACAGATAGACATTTCATTGTACAGGCTGCTAAGCTAAATGAACATATATGTTTTTGAGGTATCAACTTCAAATTTGGATCTGAGAATATGTTGCTTTGGAAAAAAAAACCATTCTTTTTCCACAGAAGATGAGAACCTGTGAATTCCTTCTAGACTAATGTGCTTTGGTGGATCAAGACCCCAGAAAGGTCACTATAAACACCCCCCAAAATTACTCCATCCAACAAAGCAGGAAACAGTTTGAAGATAACTACACCCAAATTCCCTAAATGATTGTTAATGAATATTTGTTTACATTTAAAAGGGAATATGTTATAGAGATGAATTCTTTGCATTGGTGTATGGATCTGGGTTTTTTGATACAAACTTAAGGTTAATTTTGTTATATGTATATTTCTGCTCTTGATTAAGGTATTGTGTTTGTGCAGCTATTTTAAAAATGTAATGTATAATTAAGAAATATAGGCTAATAGAGAGTCTTCTATAATGGTCAAGTTTTTAGTCAGTTTTTCTAGATATATAGAGATATATTTCAGTTAGATAGGTATTTTTTAAATCTTTCAGAGACCTTCAGAATATGGCATTTAAAATGTTTTAATAACTTAGGACTTTTCATGACAATGAGACATATCTGATTCCGGCAGCACCAATCCACTTAAAGAAGATGATGGGCATTGAAGAGGCTCATCATGGAGTTTGTTAGATATTTGGCAAGAAATTACTCTTGCCTGAACTGCTTGACTGGACTTGCAGGACACAGAAAAATGACTGCTGAAGTTGCTTAAACAAGGTGACATAGTCCTTCAGGGTTCCTGCTTCATGAAAGAGTCTGTCAGACATTCTTTAGGACACAGAAGGAAATGACTGACAAACTGCCAACATGGGCAGAACAGCCTTTGATATTATGTCCTTTATGGAAAAAACTGCCAAATGCTATGGGCCTATGGAGATCAATGCCCCTATGTTACTGAAGAACTTTGGGTGATTGTCCAGGCTGCATGATGTCTCTGTCAATTCTAGAGTTGTGGAAATTGCTTACGATGCACTTCCTCTTAACTTGGTAATATTATATCTTTCTGTGATCTTTGATGGAGTTGAAGAATAGATAGTTAAAATTATAATTTTTCTTAGTTATGATAAAGAATAGACTAGATATAAAACTTTAGACTCACAAAGATATGATAGATAATAGAATATTTTCCTTAATTTGTCAAATGATAATGGACTAAATATTGTAACTGAAATTATTGGTTGATAACTGTTTTGATGATGTTTTCTAGCTCCATCCATTTTCCTGCAAAATTCAACATATCGCTATTTTTTTCTGCTGTATAGTGTTCCATTGTAGAAATGTATCACAATTTCTTATCCATTCTTAAGTCAAATTTAGGCTGTTTCCAGGGTCTGGCTGTGACAAACAATACTGTTATGAACATAGTTTGAAAAAAACAAAGTAGATTAATATCTGTGTCTTCGATTCAGTTATTAATCTACTTTATTTTTTTCAATTACGGTACATGAACATGGAAGTATATAGTAAGTTAAAAAATGGTTTTTTCTTCTGGAGATTCTTGAAATAGCTGGAGACAGCTGGGAATTATTAACATGTTTCCTCTGAACAAAAACAGGGGAGTGTAGAGAGTCAGTTTAACCATTTTCCTGATAAAGAATCGTGAGTGATACTCTTCCAAATTTGTTAGGATCACACACTAAACAACCCAAATAGCTCAATCATTTAATCAAGAAATACTACTAAGCCTTTCTAAATGTAGCAGAATCTGTCCATTGCTTTTTCATTAACATCATCCATCCAGACATAAATATTCCTAGATCTGCTATGATAATAATCAGATTAGACACATATTAAATATATATGTGCATATATGTATGTTTGATTGTATAATGAATCAATCCCTTGTATAATTAATGAAATACATAAAAAACAAAGAAATTTATATAAAGTAGATGTTTAAATACTTTTGTAATTTTACTTACATGTATTTTGAATTTTTAAGGTTATTCAACAATGGCCATGTATTCTTTTATAACCAGAAAAGTTGATACTAAAATCTACATATGGTGATAATTATGTATAAAAAACATAAGAAAACACAAGAAAGCATGATGGGTAGCTATCTGCTGGTGACCGTTTTGTTGCTGCTCTGAAGAATTCTGTAAACATTTGTTGAGCAAATGGATAAAATTTTTTCTTATTTTTATTTTTCTTGAATTTCTTCACTTACATTATAAATCAACCACAGTTTCTTCTCCCTCCTCTCCTCACCCCTCCTCCCATCTACTCTCCCTATTCACTCTTTCCATGAAAGTCAACAAAGGAATCCCATAACCCCTCTCCACGCTAAGACTATTTCTTATTGTTCTTAAAGTATTTGTAAGGAGTAATTATTTTTCTCAAGAAAATTTGTAAAATAACAAAACTAGACATTTGTATTTGTCTTAAAAATAATACTATCTCCTCTTCAAAATGTTATTAACCATAATTGCCTAAATTCAATAATAAACATATTATTCCTATTTAACATATTCACGAATCATAACTAATACAAGCTACCATAGCCTGATATTTTTATAGTGAGACAGCTGACACACTGGGTTACATTTTAAACAAGGTCACCTAAATGGAGCCAGTTAAATGATATATCACAGGATTTAATAGTTGATACATGGGAGTCACAAATTTTCCCCTAAGCATATAGTGTCTTGAGAAAGGGTCAGCATTCACAAAACAGATGATAACTGTGCATGTTAAAGAACCGCAGTTGAGTGAGATAAGATAGACCCAGAAAGACAGATATCACATGTACTCACTCATGACTGGTTTTTAAACATTAAAAAAAGAAAACCAGGCTGCAAATCACAATCCCAGAGAACCTAGACAACAATGAGGACTCTAAGAGAGACATGCATAGATCTAATCTACATGGGTAGTAGAAAAAGACAAGATCTCCTGAGTAAATTGGGAGCATGGGGACCTTGTGAAAGGGTTAAAGTGGAGGGCAGAGGAAGGGAGGGGAGCAGAGAAAACTGTATAGCTCAAGAAAATCAATAATAATAATAATAAAAGAACTGCAGTAGACCGCCGTTAAAACCAGGAACTGAGGCCACAATTACCAGCTTCTTTTTAGCAATGAGCCCATGGAAAGAACATATGTTTTTACCTGGAAATGACTGTGCCACTGTGAAAATCACAGGCTGCAAATTATGTGTCAACTATTGTAAAGTGGTAGAAGAAAACACCTGTGGCAATGCATAGTGAAGCACCAGTACCTACTATAAAATTTGTCTCCTCTCCTCCATATTTGCCCCTCTGCCTTAAAATTTTAGTAGATTCCTATTAGGCAGATTTTCAGATATAAGATAATATGCAAAATCATGAAGAGCAGTTCGATAATGCCAGAACATTCCACATGTCACATTTGTTTTTGTTTAGGCATCCTGGAAGTCAATTTGCATATAGGCTAGAAAAAGATTCAGTTTATTATCTTGTTGATTTGTTTTTATTTTTTCATGTCTCTAAATGGCTTACAGGTTCCTGATACACAGGAATCTACTTACATTCTCTGTATTTCATAATATTCATGGAATGAATATTAAGTGAATAAAGATTTTATTTCCATATAATTACATTGCTATTAAATAGCTATGTTTTGAAGATATTTGCCAAGATTATTCTAAAAATAGAATGTAGGACATACTTAAAAACAGAGAGTAGGCAACTGCAATGTGAATGTATCAGACCCTGAGATAGTCATGAGCAATGAAAATTTTGCTCATAAATAAAGGGAGCAGAGAGGCAGTTGTTGGAAGAAATTTATCATTTTAAACAAAAGATAAGAAAATTCTAAATATTCAAGTAAAATTGTGTTTTATAGGAGCAGATGCCAATCAATTTATTAAAAAATTCCAGTATCCAGGTGTTAGCATATTAAGTAAAAACTGGGAGTCACTACATTTTTAACAATTTATTACTATCTTTTCAAGATAAGCAAACAATAAGATCTAAATAACCCATATAAAGTGTTTGATTTTTAGATCTAAGAATATGTGTATATATATCTAAATGTCTATGCTCTAAATTTTAAAGGTTTTAGGGAGGAAAGACAGCTGTGGTTTTAATAAAAGATTTACCAAATTGTTTAAATTATTTTAATTTTAAATATATTTAAAATATCTGTGCCCTCCAGGTAAGCTTATTTAATAGGTTAATTTATTCTCATATTATATAATCAAAACAGGACTCAGGCAAACTATATTTGAACTGAGATTAACATATGACATCCTATAATAGAAAGTCTTATCAGTTCCCTGCAATTATCAAATGTTCTAATTTAACTGACAGTCAAACAATAAAGAAGACAATTATAAAAATTCCAAAGTATTGTGAAAACATTTTTACTTTATTATGCTGTAGTCTTGGGGATAGAGAAATCATCATTCTCTTCTAGCGATATGAAATGATTTCTAGTTAAAGGTTGTGTGTAACAAGAAGCAGGTTTGGTTTTACATGAAATTCCAAGAGAAAATACCTTCCCTTCTGGCATTGTGGAGTGTTGGGAAAGAGAGGATATGAGATTGAAGTAGATATGTGAAAAAAAATTGAAGAACAAATAAGTAAATAAATTCATGTTCATAGATTTTCCCAAATTGGAATTCATTGTGCCTATAGGCAGTGAGATGTGCAGTATTAAGATGTCTCAGCCCACAGCCTTTGTCCCCCTCCATTCCCAAGCCAGGAAGGAGCATGGAATTCTTGCAATTTTTTTTTTTGCTTCAGAGAATATTGAAAAGACTTACACTTGATCAAAACAAAAAGGTAAAGAAAGGCTAGTCTATAAACAAATATAACATATATTTTGTTCGGTTAAAATCACTTTACATAAAAGGCAAGAAGTTTGGGGAACCACAGTGATAGGAGTAATAGGCCAAATATGAGCTGAATATGAATCATTGGCTCAGCTACTTTTAAGGGCATAATCTTGTACAAGCCACAAATCCTCTGTGCCTTGAGATCCTTCATTAAAATACCTTCCTAATGCCTGCTAACTAGCTTTCTATAAGAATTGAGAACTAGGCAAAATAACATGCAATATTGCTCCAAGGCTTCAATATTCTATAGTTATATAAAATTTCTGAAAATCTAAGTCACAATATAAGAGAAGTACTTATAGTACAGAATTTACATCCTAGTCATATTTTCCATATTAATATTTGCACAAAATTTTTGTGTTCTGCCTTTATATTACATTTATACATGGAAACGCATCAACATGTAAAAATTTAGATATGATCACTGTATAAGGAAGTAGGTCCTACTACTCAGGACAAACAACATTCTGAACTGCTAGCATTGCTTCAGTGGAAGGGTTGGTTACATGTCTGAGTGAAGGGAACTCTGAGTGAAGGAGTCACAATTTAGTTTCTTGGTGATTTAAGACTATTAATACAGAAAGAAATTCTCATATTTCTTGCAATTTAAAGTGATGAATCTTGGTCTAAAATCAAACGTCTTAACTGAAATCTTGTTGCTAACCTTGTGACCACATAATCTAAAGCAGTTTAGTTTCAATTTGATATTTGCCATCCTCATTAAAACAATAATTTGATAATAGTATCTATCAAATGCATAATAAAGATGGAATGAGAAGATGTGTTTTATATAGAAACATGTATATCCTAAACAAATTTCTTAGGTTCTTCTCCATCTTTTTGTGAGAAAATCCTGATTATATTCACCTAAGCATAGATCCCAATTTCCTTTTAACATGGACAAAATGCTTTATTTAATACTTTTTTTAAAAAAAAACTTTATTTTAAAATTTTGGTTACAGTTTCATTTTTCTTTTTACTTAACAAGTCTAATGTTTAATCTCTCAGGATTAAAAAGAAAAAAACAAGACTAAAGAATTTAACAACAAAAGAATGTCAAGGAAAGGGCACCTCTGATTCAGAAGAGGAAGATGACCAAGAAGGTGAAAAGAAGAGAAAGGGTGGAAGAAACTTCCAGACCGCTCACAGGAGGAATATGCTGAAAGGCCAACATGAGAAGAAAGCCACAGAATGGAAACCCAAGCAGGAGGAACAACTGGAAACTGAGCACCAAACAACATGTAATCTACAGTAATAAAAAAATATATCTCATTTTGGGCTCAAAGCATTAATCCAGTAACTGAAAAGAGAACACAAGTGGAGCACACAAGCGATGAAGATCTTGAGACACTCATTGGACTGAATTCCCCTCCCCCCCTTGATGGAAGAATGTTCCAGATTCTAAATTGAGGACTTCATTATTAATGGCATTATTAACTGTGGCGTGATTGTTAACAAAATATCCTGTAAGGTGCACACTACATATTAAGGTTGGCCATCATTCCTGTTTTTTTTAAACCAAGCTTAAAATGAAGCTTTGTGTTTGAAAGTTATAACAAACATAGATGAAGAAGATGGTGATTGTACATTATTTCATTTAGAAAATATGAAAAAGGCGCAGCTCAGCTCGAGGCAGTTCCTGGGTCCTAAAGGCCTCCCTGAGGACAGGTGGACCAGGTGCCAGCTCAGCCATATTCCTGACCAGCAGGGGCCCTGACTTCTAGCAGAGGGCCTTCTGTGGGGTGAGCTGGCTTCGGGCCGTGGCAGGGTCCCGGCAAGGAGGAGCTTGGGCGTTCCCCGACCCCATAGACGCCCAGGTCACCCTGCAGTGCTGGCTACCCCCTCCCGCCTGCCATCCCGGCTCCCATCCAGCATGGGCCCTGACTTCTAGCAGAGGACCATCGCTGGGGTGAGTTTGCTTCGGGCCGTGGCAGGGTCCTGGTGAGGAGGAGCTTGGGTGTTCCCCGACCCCATAGACGCCCAGGTCGCCCTGCAGTGCTGGCTACCCCCTCCCGCCTGCCATCCCAGCTCCCATCCAGGTACGAATTCCTATATTTCTCCCTTCCCCCTGGGGCCATAAAATTTCCCCAGCTCAGCTGCCTTGCGAGCTGGGCCTGGGCTGTAGGCGCAGCCCAGCTCGAGGCAGTTCCTGGGTCTTAAAGGCCTCCCTGAGGTCAGATGGACCAGGTGCCAGCTCAGCCACATTCCTGACAAGCTGGGGCCCTGACTTCCAGCAGAGGGCCATCGGAGGGGTGAGTTTGCTTCAGGCCTTGACAGGGTCCTGGTGAGGAAGAGCTTTGGCGTTCCCCGACCCCACAGTCGCCCAGGTCGCCCTGCAGTGCTGGCTACCCCCTCCCGCCTGCCATCCCAGCTCCCATCCAGGTACGAATTCCTATATTTCTCCCTTCCCCCTGGGGCCATAAAATTTTCCCCAGCTCAGCTGCCTTGCAAGCTGAGCCTGCATTGTAAGCGCATCCAGGAAAGAGGGAGTGCCTTTGCTTCAATAGCCTGCCTGAGGAAAGGTGGGCATTCTGTCAGTGAAGTCCCTGCCCAAGAAGGGAACCTGACCCAGTAACAGAAGTTCTAATGGAGAACATTTGAAGTAAGAGATGGGCAGACGCCAAGGCAAGACCTCATCCAACAATCTGAAAAACAACATGAAAACACCAGATCCCAAGGACTCTATAACAGAAGTGCTTGAACACCTTAACCCAGAAGAAGTGGAAAAAAGTGCCATTATGAAAGCAATAGAGTCCCTTAAACAGGATATGAATAACTCCCTTAAAGAATTGGATGAGAAATATAACAAAAATTTGAAGAAATGAGTATAGAAATTGATGAGAAATATAACAAAAAGTTTGAAGAAATAAGTAAATCCGTGAATGAGACCCTGAGAAACCAAGAAAAAACAATCAAACAAGTAAAGGAATCAGTGCAAGAATTGAAAACTGAAATGGAGGCAATGAAGAAAACACAAACGGAGAACTGGCTGGATATGGAAAACCTAGGTAAACGAACGGAGACTACAGAATCAAGCATAACCAATAGAATACAAGAGATAGAAGAATGAATCTCGGAATCTGAAGATACCATAGAGAAAATAAATGCTCTGGTCAAAGAAAACGGCAAATCCAACAAATTCTCTTGACAAAACATTCAGGAAATCTGGGACACAATAAAAAACCCAAATCTAAGAATAATAGGGATTGAAGAAGGAGAAGAAATGCAGATCAAAGGCCCAGAAAATATATTCAACAAAATTATAGAAGAAAACTTTCCCAACCTAAAGAACGATATTCCTATGAAGGTTCAAGAAGCATACAGAACACCGAATAGACTGGATCAGAAAAAAACATCTCCTCGCCATATAATAATCAAAACACAAAACATAAATATTAAAGAAAAAATTTTAAGAGCTGCAAAGGAAAAAGGTCAAGTAACGTATAAAGGTAAACCTATCAGGCTTACACAGGATTTCTCTATGGAAACCATGAAAGCCAGAAGATCTTGGATAGAGGTACTGCAGAAACTAAGAGACCATGGATGCAAACCCAGACTACTATACCCAGCCAAGCTATTGTTCACTATAAACGGAGAAAACAAAATATTCCAGGATAAAAACAAATTTAAACAATACGTAGCTACTAATCCAGCCTTATAGAGAATATTAGAAGGAAAATCACTACTGAAGGAATCCAACATTCCCAACACGGCCTACAATAACTCGAACATCTAGCGGCCATTCACAAGCACAAATCAAAGAAGAAAAACACATACACTCTACTACCTAAAAAAAAATGACCGGAGTCAACAACCACTGGTCATTAATATCACTTAATATCAATGGACTCAATTCACCTATAAAGAGGCACAGACTTAGAGATTGGATACGAAAACAGGATCCAACATTCTGCTGTTTACAAGAAACACACCTCAACCACAAAGACAGACACCTACTAAGAGTAAAGGGTTGGGAAAAGGTTTTCCAAGCAAATGGACCTAAGAAACAAGCGGGCATGGCCATTCTAATATCTAACAAAATCGACTTCAAACTAAAATCAATCAGAAGAAATGGAGATGGACATTTCATACTCATAACTGGAACAATTCATCAGGAGGAAGTCTCAATCCTGAATATCTATGCTCCTAATATAAAGGCACCCACATATGTAAAAGAAACTCTTCTAGAACTCAAGGCGGTCATCAAACCACACACACTAATAGTAGGAGACTTCAACACTCCTCTCTCACCAATGGACAGGTCAATCAGATAGAAACCAAACAGAGAATTGAGAGATCTATTGGAGGTATTGAATCAAATGGACTTAACAGACATCTATAGAACACTCCACCCAAATAGGAAAGAGTATACCTTTTTCTCTGCAGCTCATGGAACCTTCTCGAAAATTGACCACATACTCGGTAACAAAGCAAACTTCCACAGATACAAAAAAATATTAGTAACCACCTGTGTCTTAGATCACCATGGACTAAAATTAGAATTCAACAACAATGCTCCCCCCAGGAAGCCAACAAACTCTTGGAAACTGAACAGTCAACTACTAAATCACCCCTGGGTCAAGGAAGAAATAAAGAAAGAAATTAAACTCTTCCTTGAATTTAATGAAAACAAAGACACAACATACTCAAACATATGGGACACTATGAAAGCAGTGCTAAGAGGAAAGTTCATAGCTCTAAGTGCCCAATTAAAGAAAGCAGAGAAAGCACACATTGGAGACTTAACAGCACACTTGAAAGATCTAGAAAAAAAAGAAGCTGATTCACCGAGGAGGTCTAGAAGACTGGAAATAATCAAACTGAGGGCTGAAATCAACAAAATAGAAACAGAGAAAACAATCCAAAGAATCAATGAATCAAAAAGATGGTTCTTGGAGAAAATCAACAAGATTGACAAACCCCTATCCAAATTAATCAAACGGCAGAGAGAGAACATGCAAATTAATAAGATCAGAAATGAAAAGGGGGCATAACCACAGACACAGAGGAAATTCAGAGAATCATTAGATCCTACTATGAAAGTTTATATGCCACAAAGTTGGAAAATGTAAAAGAAATGGACATTTTTTAGATAAGTACCATATACCAAAGTTGAACCAAGAACAGGTGAACAATCTAAATAGACCTGTTAGTCGCGAAGAATTAGAAGCTGTTATCAAAAATCTCCCTACCAAAAAAAGCCCAGGACCAGATAGTTTCAATGCAGAATTCTACAAGAACTTCCAGGAAGAGCTAATACCTACACTCCTTAATGTATTCCACAATATAGAAACAGAAGAGTCACTGCCTAACTCCTTTTATGAAGCTACAGTTACCCTAATACCAAAACCACACAAAGACACAACCAAGAAAGAGAATTACAGGCCAATCTCACTCATGAACATCGACGCGAAAATTCTCAATAAAATAGTGCAAACCGAATCCAAGAACACATTAGAAAAATTATCCATTATGATCAAGTCGGCTTCATTCCAGAGATGCAGGGCTGGTTCAACATACGCAAATCTATCAATGTAATCCATCATATAAATAAACTGAAAGAAAAAAACCATATGACCATCTCACTAGATGCTGAAAAAGCATTTGACAAAATTCAACATCCATTTATGATAAAGGTGTTGGAGAGACTGGGGATACAAGGATCATACCTAAATATAATAAAAGCAATATACAGCAAGCCGACAGCTAACATCAAACTGAATGGAGAGAAACTCAAAGCCTTTCCACTAAAATCAGGAACGCGACAAGGCTGTCCACTCTCTCCATACCTCTTCAATATAGTGCTTGAAGTTCTAGCAATAGCAATAAGACAACATAAGGAGATCAAGGGGATTCGTATTGGAAAGGATGAAGTTAAACATTCATTATTTGCTGACGATATGATAGTTTACGTAAGTGACCCCAAAAACTCTACCAAAGAACTCCTACAGCTGATAAACACCTTTAGTAATGTGGCAGGATACAAGATCAACTCCAAAAAATCAGTGGCCCTCCTATACACAAAGGATAAAGAAGCAGAGAGGGAAATCAGAGAAGCATCACCTTTCATGATAGCCACAAATAGCATAAAATATCTTGGGGTTACTCTAACCAAGGAAGTGAAAGACCTATTTGACAAAAACTTTAAGTCTTTGAAGAAAGAAATTGAGGAGGATACCAGAAAATGGAAAGACCTCCCCTGCTCTTGGATTGGGAGAATCAACATAGTAAAAATGGCAATTCTACCAAAAGCAATCTATAGATTCAATGCAATCCCCATCAAAATCCCATCAAACTTCTTCACAGACCTTGAGAGAACAATAATCAAGTTTATATGGCAAAACAAAAAACCCAGGATATCCAAAACAATCTTATACAATAAAAGAACTTCTGGAGGCATTACCATCCCTGACTTCAAACTCTATTATAGAGCTACAGTATTGAAAACAGCTTGGTATTGGCATAAGAACAGAGAAATCGACCTATGGAATCAAATAGAAGACCCAGATATTAACCCACAAACTTATGAACACCTAATTTTCGACAAGGGAGCTAAAGGTATACAATGGAAGAAGGAAAGCATCTTTAACAAATGGTGCTGGCATAACTGGATGTCAACCTGTAAAAAAATGAAAGTAGATCCATATCTATCACCATGCACAAAACTCAAGTCCAAATGGATTAAAGACATCAACATTAATCCGTCCACTTTGAACCTGATAGAAGAGAAAGTGGGAAGTAGTCTACAAGATATAGGCACAGGAGGCCACTTCCTAAGTAGGACCCCAGCAGCACAGACAATAAGAGAAACAATGAATAAATGGGATCTACTGAAACTGAGAAGCTTCTGTAAAGCAAAGGACACTGTCAGTAAGACAAAAAGGCTGCCTTCTGACTGGGAGAAGATCTTCACCAACCCCTCATCAGACAAAGGTCTGATCTCCAAAATATACAAAGAACTCAAGAAACTAGGCACTAAAACTCTAATTAACCCAATTAAAAAATGGGGTACTGAACTTAACAGAGAATTCACAACAGATGAACTTCGAATGGCCAGAAGACACTTAAGGTCATGCTCAACCTCCTTAGCGATCAGGGAAATGCAAATCAAAACCACTTTGAGATACCATCTTACACCTGTTAGAATAGCTAAAGGAAAAACACCAAGGATAGCCTATGCTGGAGAGGATGTGGGGTGAGGGGAACACTCATCCATTGTTGGTGGGAATGCAAACTCGTGCAGCCACTGTGGAAATCAGTGTGGCGGTTTCTCAGGAAACTGGGAGTCAACCTCCCTCAGGACCCAGCAATTCCACTCTTGGGAATATACCCTAAAGATTCCCTAACATACTACAAAAGCATTTGTTCTACTATGTTCATAGCAGCACTATTTGTAATAGCCAGAACCTGGAAACAGCCTAGGTGCCCCTCAATAGAAGAATGGTTAAAAAAGGTGTGGAACATATACACATTAGAGTTTTACTCAGCGGTAAAAAACAATGACATCTTGAATTTTGCATGCAAATGGATGGAAATAGAAAACGCTTTACTGAGTGAGGTAAGCCAGACCCAAAAAGAGGAACAAGGTATGTATTCACTCATAAGTGGATTCTAACCATAATTAAAGGTCTTTGAGCCTATTATTCGTGATCCTAGAGAAGCTAAATAAGAAGATGAACCTGAGGAAGATTATTTAGCTATCCACCAGGAGGTAGGAAATAGACAAGAGTCCCAGGTAACCTCGGGTGCATGGGGGGGTGGGAGGGTTGATGGAAGGGGAGAGAGTTAGAGAGAAGGGAGTAGGAGAAGAACGGGGAAAGCTCGGTGGCCTGGGATGGGGGGGGTAGGGAGGAAGGATGAATATGGGATCAGGGAAGAATATATTTCAACTAAGGGAGTCATTTTAGGGCTTACAGGAGACTTGATTATATATGGGATCCCAGGTCCAAGGAGAGATCCCCCAGATTGTTCTGTGGACAGAGAAAAGGGTGCCTGAATCGTCCGTGGCCCATAACCATACTGATGTATATTTTGCTTATCACCATAGATCCTTCATCTGGCGAAGGATGGCGATACAGTCGGAGACCCACATTGGAGCACCGGACTGAGCCCCCCGAGGTCCAAATGAGGAGCAGAAGGAGGAAGAACATGAAAAACGAAATCAGTACTGTGAGGGATGCTATCACCCACTGATACAAGGAAACGGATCTGATGAGAGTTTACCAAGGCCAGTTGGACTGGGACTGAACGAGGACGTGATCTAACCAGATTCTCGGAATTTGGCCGGATTCTCGGTCTGTGACTGGCCCGAAGTCTTTCTGAAAAGCCATTGACTATGATACTGGGACCTGTTTCCTCTGCATATACTGGATTTTGGGGATCCAGTCTGTTTGGACACTCACCTTCCTGGACCTGGAGGGAGGGGGAATGAACTGGAACTTCCCACAGGGCAGGAAACCCTGACTACCCTAAGGGACGAAGAGGGAGGAGGAGAGGGAGTGGGGGGAGTGGGAGGGTGTTGGGCAGAGGGGCGGAAATGGAAACTTTTATAATTTAATAAAATTTACTTAAAAAAAAAGAAAAGAAAATATGAAAACTCATCTTGTTTTGAAGCTAGGTGTTAAACTGGAATAGCTATTACGTTCTTGAAAAATGGGGCAGTTGTGCCCTTTCCTTGACATTCTTTTGTTGTTAAATTCTTTATTTAATACTTTTTAAAATAAATACCAAGTTTCCCAGGACACAAACACAATGTCAGACAAACTACAACAGAGTCCATATGCTCTCTTACCCCTGGCTTTATTATTGTTTACTGCTTTGAAAAACTGATACTTCCAAATCATTACTCTACCGAGAATGTGGCCACACTGATCGTGTATTTCACACACAGCTTTAAAATGCAGCTATTTCCCTGAGTTTTCTACACTATTAGCATTTCAGCATTTATATAATTAAAGCCTATATTTTCACATGTCAACTTTTATTACTTATTAGTTACAACTTCTAGTATCTAATACTATATACATATAATTTCCATGAATATGAATATATGGAATTTATAAATAACATATAATGATATTTATTTTATTGTTTCTTTTAATTATAAACTGTATACAATGTATACTAGAAAATAAAAGTATATTTGTTTATAAATATAGTGTTCAACATATAAGATCATATGTATAAGAGATCCATTTTGATGTATTATGTGTACTTTTTCCTTTGTGAAAGAAAGAGAAAATACAAAATATTTGCTATGTAAAGAGGATTGTGGCTCTACTAGATTAGAGAATCACTTATTTAAGAGATTCTTGCCTTGAACAAGAATGTGCGCCATTAGCTCAAGTGTCTAGGCATTGGATGAGGCTCTCACCTGTGACTTCAAGGCATCTATTCTTATGTCTGTTGTGACTAATTTTATAAAATCTTGAAGTTTTTTATCGGAGTCTTAAAGATCTAAATTTTTAACATAAAATACCCTTTCACATAGGATGGCCCAAATGATAAAAATATAAAGACTTTAATTATTCATAAACACCTCTTATATATGTATATTAGTGATTAAAAGCATTGTCTGCTTTTCCAAAGGTCTTGAGTTCAATTCCCAGCAACCACATGGTGGCTTATAACCATCTGTAGTGCCCTCTTGAGAAAGAGATTTGGTCAGTCATTCTCATCAATGAGAGAGTTAGTGGGATGGGGCATATCAAGCTCTCCTAGTCTCTAGGCCATCTTTAACAGGAATACTGCAGTGACCTCACAAATAGGCAGCTTTGTTTTCATCAGAACAATTTGTACAAGAACGAGCAAGGCAGAGGCCTGAACATCTCTCAGAGCTTAGTTTTAGAAGTGATCAATCCTACTGTTGGTAATAATGCATCCATGAGAGGTTGGTAACCAACTATTGGTGACACAGTCATGAGAGATTGGTATTAACTGTTGGTAACACAGTCACGAGAGGTTGGTAACCAACTGTTGGTAACACAGTCATGAAAGAGTGGTATTAACTGTTGGTAACACAGCCATGAGAGTTTGGTAACTAACTATGGATAATACAGTCATGAGAGGTTGGTAATTAATTGTTGGTAACACAGACGTGAGAGGTTGGTAACTGTTGGTAACACAGGCTACCTTTCATGCAATATGAGAGGATTACACAGAATCATGAACACTTGGAAATTCCTCACAGGGGTCTTATTTGAAGCCACATAGAAGGCCAACATGGCAACTTTTCCCAGAGAGGCTGTACAACCTAAAAATAACTTCCTCTTAGTAAGTAGACAATGAATTCAACATAGGGGTTTCACTTGGGATATTGAAAACTGGGCATCAGTTTCATAATTTCTGGATGTATATCCAAGAGTTTGTGAATTTCTTTATGCATCTTGAATCAATAATAAGACTGAGACTCAGCCCACATGTACGAAAACATTGAGTGTGCTTTGGATTAGAGTGGGACTGAGAAGAAGCTGTTTTCAAACTTTACTGCCAACCACATAGCAGATAGTTACTAGTTATTGTTATTAAACAGATACAGAAGTTATAATAAAACACCCTTCAGTTTCTATTTTAAAATTTGAACAATGAAATAATGAGAGGCAAATTCATGGTACTCTGTGACTCACATTTCTGTTATATTACAGTCTTGACAAAACCCAATCTTCCTCATGTACTACCACCTGACTAGTTGGACTTGACTCAGGATAGGAGATACATCTCTGATTTTGTCATTAAAGTCCAATGAAAAGATGGGATCTACATAGAATATAATTATTTCACTAAAAGAGGGAGATAATTAGTCACTTTAAAGACTTTTTAAAACCTTGAGTGCACATGGTCACTTTATCCAGAGGGCAGTAGAACGTTCACTTTCATTGCGCTTGAGGCTGTTTCAGGTGAGTTCTCCTGAGTGGTGGGAGATTTAACAATTGAAAACAAACATGTACTTCTCTCATCAGCAATTGCGCTTACTGTGAAAATGCATTAATACCTAACTATGAACATAGCAAACCAGAAAGCTAGAAAATATCACAGTGGAGTCTGTGGGAAGCAGATGGTTAAAGAAGATGAATTGGTGTATAAACAAACAACATTTCAAGGCTGATAAAGAATAAAATAAAGTTTTAGTGACTACATTGTTCTCCTTCAGTCAAGCAATATTATATATGCACAGCATGACATTTCTAAATTTTAATAGGTTGTTTTTGATACTTAAGCAGAAATAAATGACATAAATTTATATATATATATATATATATATATATATATATCCATTAAAATCAAAATTTTTTAATTTTATAATAATCATTTAGGTCACTTTAAAGAATGTTCTCCCCAAAAAAGAATGTTCCCAAATTTCACTTACTCATTTGATACAACAAATAAATTTATGAATTTTAAGAATATAAATAAGACGCAAACCCACTCATCCCCCATGACCTCAGAGGATCTCTGACACATAGACTGCAACTTCACAGAGTGGACCAAGAGGTGAGTGACCAGCTCCTCAGCTGGACAGTCCAGTCTCTAGGCAGTAGACCCTGGGGCAAAACTACAAGCTTCTCCAACACCTACCTCAGCTTCACTAGCCAGTCTTCAGGCAAGCCTCCTGCAGGTACTTTGCACCAATTCCCTCACCTTCAGTCTAACCCTGTAAACTACAACTTCCAACTCTGCCCCCAAAACCATCCATTCCCCCACAACCTCAGAGAATCTCTGATGCACAGATTGCAACTGTGCAGAATGGACCAAGTGACCAGATCCCCAAATGGACAGTCCAGTCTCTAGGTGCTAGGCCCTGGGGCAGCTCTTCCACCTTTCTCACCATCACTAGTCAGCAAGCAGGCAAGCTTGTTGCAGGTAGGCAGCTCCACACCCCTCCACCAATCAGACAAGCCCCAATGCACCCCCACAACCACCAATCCCCAGAGACCTCATGGCTCCCTGAGATACAGACAGCAATTGTACAGAGGGGAACAAAAGTAGCTCCATAAGACACAGACAGCAACTGCAACAAACAGTTCAAGAGAGGATTCCTGAGATACAGACACTTACTACATGGATGGGACCAAGAGTCAAAGACACTCCTTGCACCAATTGGAGGGAGAGATGGGTAGGTACCAATGAAAGAAGATATTCAACAACCTAAAAAGCAAAATGGTAACAGCAGAATCCAGTGGTCATAAAACAGGAAGACTAGAACATCTTAACCCGAAAGAAGAAGAAGGAAAGGACCTTAAATATAACTTTATGAACGTGATTGAAACCTTTAAAGAGAAAATAAAACATTTTCTTAAAGAAATGGAGAAAAAGACAAACAAAAAATTGGAAAAAAATCAATAATTTTCTTAAAGAAAACCAATTAAAAGCAATCAAATGAGAGAAACAAACAGTTAAAACAGTTCAAGAATAAAAACTGAAAGAGGACAATGAAGAAAACACAAACTGAGGGAATTTTCCTGGAAAAGGAAAATCTGGGTAAATGAACAGAAACTACAGATGTAAGTATAACCAGCAGAATACAAAAGATGGAAGAGAGAATCTCATAAGTTGAAGCTACAATAGAGGAAATAGATTCATTGGTCAAAGAAAATACCAAATTCAATAAATTCTTAAATGAAAACATCCAGGAAATCTGGAACACATGACAAGACAAAACCTAAGAATGATAGGGATGAAAGAAGGGGAAGAACTCCAGCTCAAAGGTACAGAAAATATATTTAACAAACTCATAGAAGAAAACATTACCAACCTAAAGAAGAATGTGCTTATAATGGTACAAGAAGTTTACAGAACATCAAATAAACTGGATCCCCAAAAAAGTCTCCTTGCCATATAATAATCAAAAGGCTAGACATACAGACTAAAGAAAGAATATTAAGAGCTGCAAAAGTAATAGACCAAGCAACACATAAAAGCAGACCAATCAGAATTACACCCAACTTCTCAATGGAAACCCTGAAAGCAAGAAGGTCCTGGATAGATGTGGTACAGACGTTAAGAATCCACAGATGCAAGCCTAGACTACTATGTCCATAAACTTTCAATCACCACAGATTGAGAAAACAATATATTTCATGACAAAACCAGACTTAAATAATGCCTACCCTCCAACTCATATTTACAAAAAATACTAGAAGAAAAACTCCAACCCAAAGGAGCTAGCTCCACCCACAGAAAAACAGTCAATAGATAACATTGCATCAGCCAACTCCAAAGAAGGGAAGCACACAAACACTACCACCAAAAATTCAATGGAATTAACAGTCACTGATCATCAATATCTCTTATTATAAATTGACTCAATTCACCTAAAAAACAACACAGGTTAACAGATTGGATACAAAAACAAGATCCATCCTTTTGTTGCATACAAGAAACAAACCTCGGCCAGAGTGGTCTGTCCCGGAAGAGAGCACAGCCCCTCCCTCCTCAGCTTCTGTGGCAGGGTCTTCGGTGTTCCACGGGACCCCTCCCTGCCCCCACTGCTACCACCCTTTTGTCTCCTGGGTACTTGGAATACCAGCTATCCCTGTTTCAGTGCAGAGGAGTCTTATCCAGAGAGTGCTGAGGAGTTCTATCCAGAGAGTGTGCTGAGGAGTTTCATCCAGAGAGAAGGAGATGGGCAGGCGCCAATGCAAGAATTCCTCCAACAACCTGAAAGGCAACATGACATCACCAGAATCCAGGGATCATGAAACTAGAAGAATTGAACACCCTACTCCAGAAGAAATAGAAGAAATCGACTCTTAGCGGATCTTTATGAAAATAATAGAGGAACTTAAACAGGAGGTGAAAATCTGCTGTAAAGAAATGGAAGATAAGTATAACAAAAAAGATTGAGGAAATGGGTAAAGAAATGGAAGAGAATTATACCAAAAAGTTTGAAGAAATGAGTAAATCCGTAAATGAAATTCTGGGAAACTAAGAAAAAACAATCAAACAGGTAATAGAAACAGTTAAAGATTTGAAAACTGAAATGGAAGCAATGAAGAAAACATAAACCGAGGGCTGACTGGCTATGGAAAATCTAGGTAAATGAACAGAGACTTCAGGAACAAGCATAACCAATAGAATACAAGAGATAGAAGAAAGAATCTCAGACTCTGAAGACACCATAGAGAAAATAAATGCTCTGACCAAAGAAAACAGCAAATCCAACAAATTCTCATCACAAAACATTCAGGAAATGTGGGACACAATAAAAAAAACCAAATCTAAGAATAATAGGGGTAGAAGAAGGAGAAGAATTGCAGATCAAAGGTCCAGAAAATATATTCAACAAAATTATAGAAGAAAACTTCCCCAACCTAAAGGATGATAATCCTATGAAGGTTCAAGAAGCATACAGAACACTGAATAGACTAGATAAAAAAAAAACATCTGCTCCCCATATAATAATCAAAACACAAAACATTCAGATTAAAGAAAGAATATTAAGAGCTGCAAAGGATAAAGGTCAAGTAACTTATAAAGGTAAACCTATCAGACTTACACCAGAATTCTCTATGGAAACCATGAAAGCCAGAAGGTCCTGGATAGAGGTACTGCAGAAACTAAGAGACCATGGATGCAAACCCAGACTACTTTACCCAGCCAAGCTATTGTTCACTATCAACGGAGAAAACAAAATATTCCAGGATAAAAACAAATTTAAACAATACGTAGCTACAAATCCAGCCTTACAGAAAGTATTAGAAGGCAAATCACAACCCAAGGAATCCAACATTCCCAACACCGCCTACAATAACTCAGACATCTAGCGACACAAGCACAACTCAAAGAAGGGAAACACATACACTCCACTACCCCCCCCCCCAAAATAACCGGAGTCAACAACCTCTGGTCATTAATATCACTTAATATCAATGTACTCAATTCACCTATAAAAAGGCACAGACTTAGAGTTGTTAGAGTTTGTTGAACTGTCAACTATTAAATCACCCCTGGGTCAAGGAAGAAATAAAGAAAGAAATTAAAGTCTTCCTGAATTTAATAAAAATAAAGACACAACATACCCAAACCTATGGGACACTATGAAAGCAGTGCTTAGAGGAAAATTCAAGGCACTAAGTGCCCAATTAAAGAAAACAGAGAAAGCACACATTGGAGACTTAACAGCACACCTGAAAGCTCTAGAAAAAAAAAAGAAAGGGATTCACCCAGGAGGAGTAGAAGATTGGAAATAATCAAACTGAGGGATGAAATCAACAAAATAGAAACACAGAAAACATTTCAAAGAATCAATGAAACAAAAAGCTGATTTTTGGAGAAAATCAACAAGATTGACAAACCCCTAGCCAAACTAATCAAATGGCAGAGAGAGAATATGCAAATTAATAAGATCAGAAACGAAAAGGGGGACATAATCACAGACACAGAGGAAATTCAGAGAATCATTAGATCTTACTACAAAAGCCTGTACACCACAAAATTGGAAAAGGTAAAAGAAATGGACATTTTTTTAGATAAGTACCATATACCAAAGTTGAACCAAGAACAGGTGAACAATCTAAATAGGCCTGTCAGTCGTGAAGAATTAGAAGCTGTTGTCAAAAAACTCCCTACCACAAAAAGCCCAGGACCAGATGGTTTCAATGCAGAATTCTACCAGAACTTCCAGGAAGAGCTAATACCTACACTCCTTAATGTATTCCACAATATAGAAACAGAAGAATAATTGCCAAACTCTTTCTATGAAGCTACAGTTACCCTAATACCAAAACCACACAAAGACACAACCAAGAAAGAGAATTACAGGCCAATCTCATTCATGAACATCGACGCAAAAATTCTCAACAAAATCCTGGCAAACCGAATTCAAGAACACAAAGAAAAATCATCCATTATGATCAGGTGGGCTTCATTCCAGAGATGCAGGACTGGTTCAACATACGCAAATCTATCAATGTAATCCATCATATAAATAAACTGAAAGAAAAAAACCACATGATCATTTCATTGGCTGGTGAAAAAGCATTTCACAAAATTCAACACCCCTTTATGATAAAGGTGTTAGAGAGATTGGGGATACAAGGATCATACCTGAATATATTAAAAGCTGTTTACAGCAAGCCGACAGCTAACATCAAATTAAGTGGAGAGAAACTCAAAGCCATTCCACTAAAATCAGGAACACGACAAGGCTGTCCACTCTCTCCATACCTCTTCAATATAGTGCTTGAAGTTCTAGCAATAGCAATAAGACAACATAACGGCATCAAGGAGATTCAAATTGGAAACGATGAAGTTAAACTTTCGTTATTTGCAGACGATATGATAGTATACATAAGCGACCCTAAAAACTCTACCAAAGAACTCCTACAGCTGATAAACACCTTTAGTAATGTGGCAGGATAGAAGATCAACTCCAAAATATCGGTTGCCCTCCTATACACAAAAGATAAAGAAGCGGAGAGGGAAATCAGAGAAACATCACCTTTCACGATAGCCGCAAACAGCATAAAATATCTTGGGGTAACTCTAACCAAGGAAGTGAAAGACCTATTTGACAAGAACTTTAAGTCTTTGAAGAAAGAAATTGAGGAGGATACCAGAAAATGGAAAGACCTCCCCTGCTCTTGGATTGGGAGAATCAACATAGTAAAAATGGCAATTCTACCAAAAGCAATCTATAGATTCAATGCAATCCCCATCAAAATCCCATCAAACTTCTTCACAGACCTTGAGAGAACAATAATCAAGTTTATATGGCAAAACAAAAAACCCAGGACAGTCAAAACAATCTTATAGAATAAAGGAACTTCAGGAGGCATTACCATCCCTGACTTCAAACTCTTACAGAGCGACAGTATTGAAAACAGCTTGGTATTGGCATAAGAACAAAGAAGTCGACCTATGGAATCGAATAGAAGACCCGGATATTAACCCACAAACCTATGAACACCTGATTTTTGACAAGGGAGCTAAAGGTATATAATGGAAGAAGGAAAACATCTTTAACAAATGGTGCTGGCATAACTGGATATCAACCTGAAGAAGAATGAAAGTAGATCCATATCTATCACCATGCACAAAACTCAAGTCCAAATGGATTAAAGACCTCAACATTAATCTGATCACTTTGAACCTGATAGAAGAGAAAGTGGGAAGTAGTCTACAAGACATAGGCACAGGAGACCACTTCCTAAGTAGAACCCCAGTAGCACAGACAGTAAGAGAATCGATGAATAAATGGGACCTCCTGAAACTGAGAAGCTTCTGTAAAGCAAAGGACACTGTCAGTAAGACAAAAAGGCTGCCTTCTGACTGGGAGAAGATCTTCACCAACCCCTCATCAGACAAAGGTCTGATTTCCAAAATATACAAAGAACTCAAGAAGCTAGACACTAAAACTCTAATTAACCCAATTTAAAAATGGGGTACTGATCTGAACAGAAAATTCAAAACAGACGAACTTCGAATGGCCAAAAGACACTTAAGGTCATGCTCAACCTCCTTAGCAATCAGGGAAATGCAAATCCAAACAACTATGAGATACCATATTATACCTGTCAGAATAGCTAAACTCAAAAACACCAATGATAGCCTATGCTGGAGAGGATGTGCTAGACTTTGTTGACTCCCCATGGCAAGCTTTACCCTCTCTGAGGAGTGGATGGGTAGTCGGTAGAGGAGAAGGTAGAAAGAGTAGGAGGAGGAGAGGGAGTGGGAACTGGGATTGGTATGTAAAATGAGAAAATTTTTTTAAAAAATATTAATTAATTGAAGAAAGAATATAAATAAAAGTAGGAAAAGTCAGGATAGCAAATAAAAAATAAAATTATTGCATATAAATTACTTAGTCACATGAAAAGTAACTGTTGGGATGTGCATTTAGAATTCTCTACATGACTAAAATTATAAAGGTAGTTAGTACAACCCCCAGGTTAATTTAAAAAATAAGAAATATATTAGTAATCATATCTTATCCCAAACTCAATCATATATAAAGAATAAGAAAGGATGAAAAATATTTAGAGAGAAAATCCAAATATATTCAAAGTGAGTTGTAGCACGAGCCTGCATTCCCACCAACAATGGATGAGTGTTCCCCTTATTCCACATCCTCTCCAGCATAGGCTATCATTGGTATTTTTTATTTTAGCCACTCTGACAGGTGTAAGCTAAGGAGGTTGAGCATAACCTTAAGTTTATTTTGGCCATTTGAATTTCTTATGTTGAGAATTTTCTGTTCAGTTCAGTACCCCATTTTTAATTGGGTTAATTAGAATTTTAATGTCTAGTTTCTGGGGTTCTTGATATATTTTGGAGATCGGACCTTTGTCTGATGCAGGGTTGGTGAAGATCTTCTACCATTCAGTAGTTTGCCTTTTTGTCTTAATGACAGTGTCCTTTGCATTACAGAAGCTTGTGCAACCACTTTGGAAATCAGTGTGGCAGTTTCTCAGGAAACTGGGTGTGTACCTACCTCTGGACCCAGCAATTCTACTCTTGGGAATATACCCAAGAGATACCCAATCATACTACAAAAGCATTTGTTCAACTATGTTCATAGCAGCACTATTTGTAATAGTCAGAACCTGGAAACAACCCAGGTGCCCCTCAATTGAATAATGGATAAAGAAGGTGTGGCACGTATACACATTAGAGTTCTACTCAGCGGTAAAAAACAATGACATCTTGAAGTTTGCATGCAAATGGATGGAAATAGAAAACACTTTACTGAGTGAGATAACCCAGACCCAAAAAGACAAATATGGTATGTACTCACTCATAAGTGGATTCTAGCCATAAATAAAGGTCTTTGAGCCTATAATTCGTGATCCTAGAGAAGCTAAATAAGAAGGTGAACCTAAAGAAAATCATATAGTTATCCTCCTGGATATTGGAAGTAGACAAGATTGCCAGGCAAAACTTTGGTGCACCGGAGGGGGGTGGATGTAAGGGGATATGGGTAGAGAGAAGGGAGAAGGGGATGATTCGGGAAAGTTTGGAGGAATGAGATGGGTGGGATTGAGGAAGGGTGGATATGGGAACAGGGAAGTAAATATCTTAATTAAGGGAGCCATTTTAGGGTTTGCAAGAGACTTGACTCTGGAGGGGTCCCAAGGTGTCCAAGGAGATGTCCCCAGCTTGTTCCTTGGGCAGCAGAGGAGAGGGTGCCTGAACTGGCCTTATCCTATATCCACACAGATGAATATCTTGCATATCACCATAGAACCTTCACCTGGCGATGGATGGAGATAGAGACAGAGACCCACACAGGAGCACTGGACTGAACTCCCAAGGTCCAGATGAAGAGCAGAAGAAGGGAGAACATGTGCAAGGAAGTCAGGACCGCAAGGGGTGCGTACACCCACGGAGACGGTGAGACTGATCTAATGGGAGCTCACCAAGGCCAGCTGGACTGGGAGCGATGGAGCTTGTGATCAAACCGAAATCTCCGAATGTGGCTGACAATGAAGGCTGACTGAGAAGCCAAGGACAATGGCACTGGGTTTTGATTCTAATGCATGGACAGGCTTTGTGGGAGCCTAGTCTGTTTGGATGCTCACCTTCCTAGACCTGGATGAAGAGGGGAGGACCTTTGACTTCCCACAGGGCAGGGAACCCTGACTGCTCTTAAGACTGAAGAGGGAGGGGGAGTAGGGGAAGTGAGAGGGAAATGGGAGAAGGGGAGGAGGTGGAAATTTTTAAGAAAGAAGAAAGAACAATAGACAGACAGAAAGAAAGAAAGAAAGAAAGAAAGAAAGAAAGAAAGAAAGAAAGAAAGAAAGAAAGAAAGAAAGAAAGAAAGAAAAGAAAGGAAGGAAGGAAGGAAGGAAGGAAGGAAGGAAGGAAGGAAGGAAGGATGGAAGGAAGGAGTAGGCTTTTGAAAGACAGCTGAATGCCATATTTTAGAAGAGTCTTAAGGGCCTTTGTAGGATTCTACTTTATGAATATTTAAAAAAACATCTCAAATACAGAGTATAGGAAAATGGAAGTTTTGTTACGTATCAAATAGAAAATTCTGAGAAAAGATCATCAAATATCAAACTTCACTGTCAAGAATAGTCATTCTTTAAAAAGTGGGATAATCTCTTATCTGATTAATAAATGACAAATTTTACCCAAAGACTCCAAAGTAAGCTGGATACTATGCAATGCTATTTTGTAAATTTTGTTTTTTGATACTATTCTCTTACTTTCTTAATAATTTCATACATGTATAAAATGTATTTTATTCTACATTTCTTCTTCCTACTCCCCCTCCAGTCTTCCCTAACATGTCCTTTTTTGTTTGTTTGTTTGTTTCCAGACAAGATTTCCCTGTAGCTTTTGGAGCCTGTCCTGGAACTAGATCTTGTAGACCAAGCTGGCTTTGAACTCACAGAGATACACCTCCCTCTGCCTCCCAAGTGCAGAGATTAAAGGCATGTACCACCATTGCCAGGTACAACATGTACATTTAAAATGGGTGACAGATTTTAGTACTGACCATATAATTTAAATATCCTGTATGTTATAATGGTTAGTAGAATACATTATGTGAAATATTATAAATTATATACTTGCAAGAATTAGACCTTATGATCTTTGTTCATTATCTATGATCTGTACTAATTAGAAAGAAAACTCATAGTAATACAGTAATGTGACTACATAAAAATGGCCATTGAGAAAAGTATTTATAATCATCTATTTGTATTCCTTAAATGGTTTCCCTGAAATGAAATGGCTTATATATCCCATTAAGACAACTCCCATTAAAACTCCATGAATTATAGGGCTGAGGTATTCTTTAATATAATCTATACCTTCCAGATTGAAAGCTAGCCAAGACACAAGAAACGTAATGTAGGAGAAGAAATTTGACATTTATGTTTAGGGGGTTGTGCAGACCGAGAGTCAGGTTGTTGACTGGCACATGGCTTATAAGGTAAAATAACCAGAGTCATGGAAGAAAAAATAGCTTCTCCACACAACCTTTCTAAATACGTTTAGTTAGATATGTATCCTTGAAAAATTGAAGACTGTTTTCTACATAGTCTAAGATTATAAAATTACCATTAAAAGAAATTATGTGTGCAAATTAGCAACATATAATTATGAAGGACATATTCAGCAGTCATTACACTTAAACACCGTTAATTTAGGAATTAGTGTTAAAATACAGATGGGAAAGAAGAATCTCCAGAGGAGCCACAGTCCTAACACTAATCTGTTATCAACTCAAGCTAAAGCTTTTGAGTCTCTAGTAACTGTTCTTCAGTACTGACGATGACACATTGCCAAATCTAGAGTGAAACCAATAAACACGAGTGTTTACACCATTGAGTATTACCATGGGAGCACAACACAGACTCCCAAAGCTAGCACCCTTAAAGTGTTTACAGTTAAGGAGTTACTCAGAAAGCACTTCTGAAATAGACTGATCTCTTTTAAGGAAAATGCTTCAATTCTCTTTTCGGTCAAATTTATGACAACTATGATCAAAATGATACAAGACTCTGGTCATGTTCCCATGCAGGAGGAAGGAAAACTCAGCCTAGAAACTCATAATGAGACAGTCCTCAACATAGGATGTGAGTCACTGTCAGATTTCCTTTCTGCTTATTGTATTATTTATCCGTAAACTGGTTCTAAACACTAAACACAAATATTTAGCCTAAAATGGGTCACGTTCTAATAATCTTAGGTGGAAAATTACAAGACAAGTTAAATAGAAACTGGAGTGTTGACTAATTTATAGGACTATAAACCTTCAAATTCAATGCCCCTTTTCATTGTTCCGTCTTCTCCCGCTGGAGGACCACTAAGATGAGCACACTAATTTGCTTTCCTATACACCAGCCTGATGGAATTCCGGTGCCATGTGACTCTGTGACTCTGGTTTAGTTAGCCGTGACAGTGCACACAGTGATTACTACTGAGCCACAAGCTCCAGACCAACACCAATCTTACAGGCAAAGTTTAATATACAAGCTTTAACACTTATGAAGAAAGGGATCTTTTAGAAAATATTGTAATTCTTTAAATATATCTTCAAATTTCTTTTGATGACTTGACTGAGGTATAGATGTTAAACAATATGGCATACATTTACAGTGTACAATGTGATGAATTTTGACAGTTTTCCAAAAATAACATTAAACAATCAAAGTTCTAGGAATTTTTATCACTCTTAATTGTTTGGTCCTTTACCTCCTAACACTAGCCTACTTTCCTACACGACTATCAGTCTCCTTCAGTTCCTATGGGTTACTCCACATTTTCTCAAATTGAATATAATCAGATTTACAGAACATCTAGCCCATTGTGTCTGCCTTTGTTCATTGACAGAATTATGTCATGTATACATATTGTCATGTATTTCATTAGTTTTAAGGGTTTTGTTGTTTTTACATATCTATGTATTGTACATCAATAGATCACAACCTCTGTCTTCCATCATCTGCAATAGAGTCTCTCCTCTTAGGTAGATAGCGGTGTCTGTTTATGCTGAATGATACAATGCATATTTAGCTTTTTAAAGAGAGTGACAGTTTTCTCAAAGACTGCATGACAATTCAGATTCACACGAGAGTATAGTGTTTTTCCAGCAGTTGCATAGCCCTGCTAACACTTGGAGGGCCAGTCTTCTACTATCAGCCATTTAGTCAGGTGTGTTAATACCCTATTGTGGATTGGTGTACAATTCCCTAATGCCTTTAACAGAACTCTGGCCCACTAAAAAAAATCATTTTATACTTTATGTTTTTATTTAAGTATGTATATAGTACAGTGCATTGTTTTATGGGATTCGACTCATTTGTAGTAGTATGTTACGTACACTTTAATAAATATGCTGATCAAGGTGCAGAGCTGCTCCATGGCTCTGAGAATGCCTAGGGCAGCTTCACGCTGGAGCACAGTAACAAACCTGGAGATCAACAAAGCACAGGCTAAGTTGTGTTGGATTGTTTCTCCTGGTTTCAACTGTCCCTTCAACAGAGCCAGATAGCACATGGCTTTAGTCTGCCTCCTTATTTATCATAAATATCTGACTCATCCACACCATCGTGTTCTGTAACAGCTTATTCCTATTTATTTTTGAGTATCATTATATAATTGCAGGTAATCTTGTTTATCTATTCACCAATTAAAGGCCATTTACGTTGTTTCCAGATTTTATAGATTATGAATGATGTTGTTATACATCCATACATATTGGTTTTTATATAAAAATTATTTTACATATATATGCAGCTATACTAAATAAAAAGGCCATTAATTTGAAAGGGAACAAGGAGGCTACATTGGAGGGTTTACAGAAGGAAAGAGAAGTGAAAAGATGCAATTATAATATCAAAACATGAAGAAACTATTTTTTAATTTTTTATTTTATTTTAAGCTACATATAAAAATTATTTCATTTATCTTCAATAATCACCTAAGAAGTGATTACTATATTTGGTGGATAGAACATAATAAACATAAGAAATTTTGAGTCAATCATCCTGCATTTTCACCAGCAATATGTACTCCATCACATCAAACATCACAAACATCACACTTATAGTCAAACATCACACCTATAGTTTTTAATATCAGTCATGTTTTTCAATAGATGAGTGGTATTACCTCACTGTAGTTCTAATATCCATTAATTTTGTAACTAATGGTTACAAAATTAACCAAGAATATTTTCATTCATGTGACTGACAACTAAACACTTTATTTATTTAGCTTGAATCAATATGCAAAGTTAATTCATAGGACAGATTTTTCAGTAAATACTGTTGGAAATTTTAGACATAAAATGCAATTTAAAAATTTAATGTATACTTTGAGTCACATACAAAAATTTATTCAAAACTCATTATATAATAAAATATAAATCCTAAAACTGAAATTATATAAAAGAACACCTTTGCGACCACAAGTTCAGCCAGTATTTCCTGAAAATGACAGAAAAGGCACAGTCATAAAGAAATACAATAGTCCATTGGACTTCACAAAATAAAAATCTCTTTAAAAGATGCAATTTAAGAGAAGATGAAACATGTATTCACATCTATATAGTGCCGCATTAGTGCCCAGAAATATCAACAGAGCCCTAAAGCTTAAGAATAATCAAAACAATCTGAAAATGGCGAAAATGACTGAACAGACTTCACCAAATAAAAATTAAAATTGCAAATACAAAGATACAAAGTATGATGAGTTACTTTGAAAATGCAAATTAGAACCATAAAGGGATACCACTATATAAGTGTTTGTTGGACTTGCTAAACATAAAAACACTGATCACAGTCAGTGTTAATACAGCTATGGAAAACAGCAACTTTTATATCCTAACTGGTGCGGGGCATGGAATGGCAAGATCTTCATGAGAACACTATGGCCAAGAGAAAAGCACGTGTGTGTCTGTGCACAGTACTGCATATGCTTGTCCACAGAGGCTTTACTTGAGGAATCCACAGTGGAAGCAGCCCAAATGTTCATCATCCAGAAACAGCTTGGCACACTGTGTTTCCACTGTATGAATGAGGGCACAAAAGCACAAAATACACACACTTAGACCTGAGGACACACACGATACCCAGGAAGTAAAGAGGATGTTACAGAACATAAGGCAGCATTTCTTCTTCTCCTTAGAAGATAGAGCTAGCATCTTACCTATGTACTTATAGCCTTCTTCTCCATCCACTATAGGCCTCAGCCACGTGGACCGGAGTCTTGTGCTAATGTTCACTTTGGCTCCCTGAGGAGGGTAGAGTGTAAATAACAGTTCTATTGCATTGGACTTTTTGATTACTTCAGAGTATCTTCCTTGGCTATCTGTAAAAAAGAAGACAAAAGTGGGTGATTTTAAAGTTTTGCACATTTTATATGTCTTACATATTTACTACAAAAGATGAAAACTAAAACTTACTTATCAATTTTAGTGGTATTGAAAACCTGGGTTGTCCTGAATCAGAATTACTTCAACAAAAGTCATATTGCTCATATAGTTCTAACAAAAAATGTATAAAGTAAGGGATTTGCCAATTTTGAGCTCGGATACTATCATTTCAAAAAAATCAATTGCCAAAGCTACACAAAATTAAAATAAAAAATGAACAACAAACTGTACATTCCAAAACACAAATGAACAATTTTAATTTTTTAATAGCCATTAAACAGAAAAATCATATATTCTGGCAAAATGTTGAATCAATATAAAGTTTTTCAATGACAATGAAGAAAGAATTAACATCCCTAAACTAACTTAAAATGAAAAGATATGCCAAGATTCTTTTTTTTCAGGCATACTGTAACTTGAAGTGGACAAAGAACTGCCACAAGGTCTCTAAGGTAGTTCTACATCACATTTTCAAAGCACATCTCTAATAGGTTCTGTTTCTATACACCCAAAGAAACAGGCTTCCAGAAACTACAAACCTTGTCATATAAGTATTATATTGTAGCAAGGAACTTTTATCAACTAAACATTACCTGCAGAAGTCCATCAGAAAATGGAAATGGAAATCAAAAACTTATCTGAATTGCAGAGCAAAACAATCTCTGGTTATGACCTTGGGTTTTCTTTCGCATTTGTAATTTCAGATTTGACTAATTGGTCAGTGTTCTAAATCTCAATGGCTTCTGAGAAACTAAAAGGGAAGGGGATTTAGTTAAGAAGAGATGAAGAAAGATAATACGGAAGAGGAAAGAGAAGGAGAAGAAAAATTTTAAAGATGCTTGAAAAGACATAAGAAATCTTTATATTTATCTAAAAATTACATATAGTACATACAAGACTATATACGTGTGCATATATACTTTAAAAATGAAGTCACCCTTCATTTTTTTTATTCATTTAAAAATGAATAAACCCTTGGGGGTTATAAAAATGCTTCCCAAGAACCATAGAGTATCTATCAAAAGCCTAGTACCATGATGAAAAACCTCCCAAGTAGTTGGTTGGAGGATTCCAAGACACTCCCAAAACAATAGTGTCTATTGCTATCACCTTTGGTTGCCTCCCAGAACTTAAAGATAAGACTCTATTGCTGAAGATACCATACAGTTAGAAGATAGGATTCAGAGGGCTTGAGCTGAAACTGACCTCAGAGCCTCCTCCCCAAGGACTAGCTTTCATAATATAAAAGGTGGCATGCAAATGGCTAGTGTAGGGAAGTAATCAATAATCCTTCTTATCTCTGCTGCTTAAGAACCACAACAGTAATACCTGATATGGCCAATGGTAGAATAGTGGTACTTACATGCTGGCAGTAAACCAACAGCTCTCTAATGAGTTCAAGGCCCACTTAGAAGGAAGAAAGCTATGCCTGGTACTTCAGCCCTAGAAAACTATGCATAGCTGGTGAGATCATAGATCTTAGATGAGCTGCTATGGTCACCTTTCTAAACCACTATCATTCCTAACTACATCCTCAACTCTTACAGGTACACCCACCATTAAGTGAAATGTTACCCCTCATCAAAGAAGCTTCTTTTGCAGCAGCAGCAGATCATTATAGGAAGGTATAACTAATCAAAATTCACACAACCACTGACTGTCGACAAGTGTCTGGCCTTGACAGATAAATCCACAACACAACTCCTGTACCCAGTGCTCAGAGACCAAGGCAGAAGAGGAGGCAGAAAGGTTGTAAGAAGCACAGGACCAGAAGTTTGTTGAGAGATAGTGCTTTCTGGCTATCACAGGTTCACCTATAACAATCTCAACAACTTGGCTGCCTTTGGACCTGAACAAGACCAGAAAGAGTCAACATCCCAATGCAGACAGAAGAAATTTCACAGGTTTCTTCCCACAAAATGAAGAGAGGGATAACCAGCGCTTTGCCATGAAGGGAGTGATGAGCCCCCTGAATAGTTAACCAGCACTGGATGATATATAAAAATAAACAGGCAGGCAACCCTAATGGGACTGCCACTTTCTGTGTTTAAGTTTACAGTAGAATACATATATATTAACTTATGATCCAAAATCAGAGCTTAAAAACAAGGACAATAGGAAATGAAGGTTTTTCTTCTGTTTGGTAATACCATACATACCTTTAAATGTTAATCCCCACTCATGGCCATGGTCAATCTTAGGAGAAATTTACTTGGGGCTCTAGTGTGAACTCAGGGACTCACAGATTGCTTCTATATAGCACATACTTTCTACTACCCTACTGTTAGGTCAAAATACTTCATGCTGTACACACTTACCTCACTTAAAATAAGTCAGGGCCATAACTTTTTTGTCAGGCCCTTTTTATCTAAGTTTTAAATGTTCATTAATAAATTTTAAAGGAAGATGACATCAGTTTATCAATGTGAACAATAATATAGTCCTTAAACAAGGTAAAGACAATGGAAGGCAGTTCTGTTCTTAAAGAAACTAAATGTTTTTAAACTTGATTTTTCAAACTGAAATTTAAAGTCTTTTTATACTATTATTAATTAATTTTTCCATTTATTTTATAACCCAACTGCAGTTTCCACTCCCTCCTCTTCTTCCATTTTCTCCCTCAGCCTCCATCTGCACCCCATCCACTTCTATGTTTCTGTTCAGAAAGGGGCAGGCTGTCTGTGGGTGTCAACAAAGCATGGCATATCAAGTATGAGTATATGAGTGTGTATGGTGTGTGTATGTCTATGTATGAGTGAGTGTGTATGATGTGTGTGTGTATGTACATGAGTGTGTGTTTGTGGTGTCTATATTTGTGTGAATGGGTGTGTGGTGTGTGTGTGTGTGAGTTTGCAAGTGTGTGTGTGAGAGAGTAGGTACGTGTGGTTATGTTGTGTGCTTATGTTGTGTGTATGTGTTATGGGGTGGTATGTGGTGTGGGAATATTATATGTGTGTGAGAGTATATGAGTATGAGTATGTGTGGTGTGTGTGGTATGTATATGTGTGTATGTGGTATGTTAATATGTGTCTGTGGTGTGTACGTATGTATATGTGAATAATACCAACATGATGGAGATACTATGACTGTCTTAGGGTTTCAATTGCTGCGAAGAGACACCATGACCACAGAAACTCTTATAAAGCAAAACATTCAATTTGGACTGCTTTACAGGTTTAGAAGTTCAATCCATTATCATCATTGTGGGACATGGTGTCACGTAAGCAGACATGGTGTTAGAGAAGGAGTCAAATGGTCTACACTTTGATACATATGCAGCAGAAGGAGACTGCATGTCCCAGTGGGCATAGCTTGATTATATGAGACCTCAAAGCCCACCTCCACAGTGACACACTTCCTCCAACAAAGCCACACTGATTCCAACAAGGTAACATCTCCTAATAGTCCTAATTTCTATGGGTCAAGCATTCACACACATGAGCCTATGTGGGCCATTCCCAAACAACCTCAATAATACTATGATGACTCTTAAATGTTCCACTTAATGACATGCTCTTAATTTTCACTTTTTTATTTAAATGTTTGTTTCATTTTACATACCAACCACAATTCTCCCTTCCTCCCTTCTTCCTTCTCCCTCTCCAACACTTTCCTCCTTTAACCTCCCATCCACTCCTCAGAAAGGGTAAGGTCTCCTATGGGAAGCCACCAAAGTCTGGCACATCAAGTTGAGGCACGACCAAGGCCCTCTCCCCAATATTGAGGCTGGGCAATGTATCCCTCTGTAGGGAGTGAGCTCCAAAAAGCCACTGTATCCCTCTGTAGGGAATGAGCTCCAAAAAGCCAGCTCACACTAGATATAAAGTGTGGTACCACTGCCAGTGACACCAAAGACTGCCAACGCCACAGAACTGTCACCTGCATTCAAGGCCCTAGTTCAGTTTCATCCAGGCTCCCCAGCTGTAAGTCCATCTTCACTTTTCTCTTAATGCAATGTCTCAGGACATTCAGATTAAAGCCATTCAGATGACCTGACATTCCTCTCATTCATGAAAACAATATAGTAGCAAAAAATGTACAGTATCAACTTTCATTGGGCCCATGATACAGGATTCATAAGAAGTTTCATTTTGCATTGCTCAGAACAAGTATGTGATAAATTTACTTTCTCCATTGAAGTGAAAACCTTTGCATTCAGTTGTAAACACTCCTACTGGTAAATTAAATTCGACTTGGGCAATTCTCTTTCTTCTCTTATCACAAAATCAATACCCTTTAGATTGTTTTAGGTATGTATACATAGACATATTAGATTTTGTGTATATGTACCCTAAAGGATAAGGGAGAAACTCAACCATTATTTAGTCATTAATAATATCATCAATTTTAAAAGGCATATTTTGAAGAAAAACTAGAGTTTCACATTGTTTAATATTTCTAATATTAGTTTTTCATGCTATTTTAGTATTAAAGCAAAACATAGTGTATGACAGACCAAATGAATAAATAGCTATCCTCAACAGCTTCATCAGCCTGTTGAACAAAATGTGTGTGTGTGTGTGTGAGAGAGAGGGGGGGGGTGTATCATCCATGGGGGTATGAGTTTGGGGGCTGAGTGGTGGGGTGAAAGTGTGTACGTCTTTGTGGGGGGCTGTGAGTATATAGAGTGTGTGTATGTGTTTGTGTGTATGTGTGTGTGTTATAATATTATTTTAAGAGTGTTACATTTATTTATGCTGTGGAACATTTGTTTAATGATGCAAAGATGTGCTGCATTCTTTTATGTTGCATTTGTTAACTCTGTGAAACTGTGTGGCTTTGTCTGTCTAAAATACCTGATTGAGCTAATAAAGAGCTATTCAATAGCTGGGCAGAGAGGAAGGATAGGTAGCACTGGCAGACAGAGACTATGAATAGGAGGAAATCTAAGATCAAGGAGAAGCAGGATAAGGAGGACACCAGGGATCAGTCACCCAGCTATACAGCAAGCCATGGAGTAAGAAGTAAGAAAAGGTATACAGAAAGATAAAATCTCAGAGGCAAAATATTGATGGGCTAATTTAAATAATGAAAAACTGGGTAGAAAAAGTCAAGCTAAAGACAGGCTTTTATAAGAAAGAACAAGCCTCCAATTGTAATTTATTTGGGAGCTGGGTGGCAGGTCCCCAAAGAGCCAAAGAACAAATATTTTTTTAAAAAAACAACAACATTTTGACATTGCAACATGATTCCATATTTCTGTATAGGGCCTGTGAAAGCTGAAAAGAAAGAGAGAAAGAGGGAAATAAAGAAAAAGGACAGGAATCTTTTAAGAGGCACTGCTGTTCAGCTGCTATCTGGGCAGCACTAAATAGAAATGGCAAACTAAGAGAAAACTTCTTGTGGTAGTATAGGCACCGACTTCCTATAGAACTAGAAAGGTTAAGTGCAGTTATTGGTCAAATGCACCTCCAGCCAGACTGCGAGCTTTAGGCTTGGCTCTCATGAACTTAGAAGCAGGTAGAGAAAGCCAATAGAGCAGCTCAGAGGTCATAGCTTTGAAGTTTACAGTTTGCTCACATGATTAAAATAGACCAGAGATATGCAGTAAAAGAGGTCCAGATGGCAAAATTTCTAAGCAGTTTCCACTGTGTTTTACAATGTGAGTAGATGAAAGAAAGGAAGAAAGAAAGGCAGGAAGGAAGGAAGGAAGGAAGGAAGGAAGGAAGGAAGGAAGGAAGGAAGGAAGGACAGTCATAGATAGAAATAATTTAAAAATTAAGTCTTTAAAGAGCGAAGTAAAATAATAAAAAAAGAAAAAGGCCCGTAACACCAGGAAATACATAGGGAATCTTGTCCCCCCCATAGTACTATTTGATTTTGAATTTTTTAAATGCTGGTGAGTAAGCAACAGCTGCTAAGAGACCTGGAATAGAAAGAGGGACTGTTGAAATAAACCAGACATATACTTTAGGAATTCCTTAACTTTAAAAATGTCAAAAAAATGTATTTGTCAAATGGAAAGCGAAAATGCTTTGGAGAAGAGGTTTTGCTTTTGTTTCCACAGGAAGAAAGAGGATGTGGATTTATCCCAGGTTCATATGGATGAGCTTTTATCAAGGGAGACCTCCTGCAACTTGACAGGTGACATATGTCAACAAAGGTTATAGCTGGTCTTCCCAGGAGTTGACCATTATCTCAGATTTTTTCAGGGATTCCTAAAGATGCCTTTACCTTAGACAACAGGAAACAGTCTAGGAAAAAACAATATCCATATTTCTGAGAGGTCAGTCATGGGATGATTTTGGTTATTTGGTGGGATGGCTGTCTCTCATAATTAGGGGAATATAGAAATATAGGATAAAAAGAGAACTATTAATCTCAGATGTTTTACAATGGTATGGATTTTGGTATGCTCATGCAAATTTAAAGTTAATTTTGTTACACTGTTTATACTCTACTTTGGGGTACAGAGCCTATACAGTTCATTTAAAAATGTAGTTTATGTACAAGAAATGAGGTTAGTAGTAAATCTATAATAATCAAAATTGTAGTCACATTAGGTATGTTTTCTAGGTTAAATAAGCAATAGATAAATGGTCTTCAAACACTTCAAAGATCTATAGAATTTGGTATTTTAAGTGTTTTGTTAACGTGGGCATTTCATGACAATGAGACACATCTGTTCCAGGTAGCACCAATTTACTTCATAAAAGGACGATGGGCATTGAAGAAACTCCATAGGAGTTTGCTTTCATTGTGGCAAGATTAGCCATTTTGGCAAGAAACTCTTTTTGCCTTGACTGCTTGACAGTATGTTGAATAAACTGTATAAACATGCAGGACTCATAGCAAAGTGACTGTTGAACTTTGCCTGAACAAGGCATGACAATCCTTCTTTGATTCTGTTTCATGGAAGAGTCTGTCAGACATTCTGCAGGATACAGAGGAAAGCAACTGATGGACTTTGTCAATACAAGAGAGGAAAGTCCTTTAAATTTCCTGCTTCATTGAAAATTCTGCCAGATACTCTAGACTCATAGGCTGAAGATGGATGCCCCAATGTTGTAGAGAAACTTTGGGTTATTGTCCAGGCAGCAAAATGTCTCTGTTGTTAGAAAATATTACACCCTTCTGAGTTAAAGTCTAAATAACTAGAGGTTTGGTTTTCCTTAGTTATGATAGAAAGTAAACTAGGAATCACTAAGATAAGGTAGATAATGGAATATTTTCTCTGAATTTGCTAAATACAAGTGAATTGGATATTGTAAATGTAATTTTTACTCAGTAACTGTTTTTGTAGTATGTAGTTTTACTATGTTAAAGTTAAAATTTTTCATTTTTATTTAGACAAAAAGGGGGAAATGTTACAGAATATTATTTTAAGATGTGTTATACTTGTTTATGCTATGGAACATTTGTTAAATGATGCAAAAATGTTTTCTATCATTTTATGTTGTATTTGTTTTACTCTGTGAAGTTGTGTTACTCTGCATCTCTAAAGCAACTGATTGGTCTAATAAAGAGCTGAACAGCCAATAGCAAGGCAGGAGAGAGGATAGGTGGAGCTGGTGATCTGAAAGAATAAGTAGAAGGAGAAACAGAGAGAAAAGAGATTAAGTAAGAAGAAGAGGAGTAAAGGAGGACTCCACCGGTCAGCCACCTAACCACACAGTCAGACATGGAATAAGAAAGAAAGAAAAGATATATAGAAATAGAGAAAGATAAAAGCCCAGAGGCAAAACATAGATGGGATAATTTGAAGTTAGGAAGAGCTGGAAAGAAACAAGCCAACCTAAGACTGGGCATTTATAAGAAAGAATAAGCCTCCATGTGTTATTTATTTGTGAGCTGGATGGTGGGTCTACCAAAAGAGCAAAGAGCAAAACCAAACCACAGGTGTGTATGCCTATGTGTGTGAAGCATGAGTATGTGTTCTGTGAGTGTGCTTGTGTGTGTCTGTGGAAGGTATGAGTATGTGGTATGTGTGTGTATGAATGTGAGTATGTATGTGAGAGTGTAAGTGTGTGTGTGTCTTTGTGTGTGAAAAGATTCACCTTATATTTCATGTGCTTCTGATTCTTATTAGCTTAAGAAATAAAAAAATAATATTTTATTGATTCTAATAAAAATGAATCTCAGATAATAACTTTTTCTAACTAAATACAAAATGGATTTTGTTTATTTTTAAATAATAAAGCCTAGTTTTCAGAAATGAGCCATTCTCTAGCTTTCAATTTTATTTTCTAAATTTATCTGAACTGAATGTTACTTAATGTCTGTAACTTGAATCTGTTTAAAAATTATAAAAAAGGTAATAGTGAATTACTCCTGAAACTAAGTTGAAGGCATTACAATCAGACAAAGAAAACCTTACTTAAACGTATCCAGGAAGAGCAAGTCTTCAATTCCTGCAAATATTCAGGGGCTGAGGTAGGAAGACGATTTTGGGATCAAGGCCAGGCTCTGGGTTACATAGAAAGTTCAATGGCAACTTGGGTTGTATGAGAAGACCCTGTCTTAAAAATCCAAGCAACAACAAAGGCAAAACCAGAACAAAATACTAATGAGTGTTTCATTTTGTGGCTCTGATTTATTAGTCATAGTGATAAATATCTTTAAAAACATCATAAATAAGTGGATTTCTCTCTGTGTTGCCACAACCCTAAATCTGTCTGTTAAAATATAATATAATCCCAATAAAAATTAAAACCTTCTTCAATAATTTTGCAGAATAAATTACAGAAACAATGTAATCTCAGCATAGATGAAACGAGCAGAACTGAATCTGAAGTGGCGCTGAAGGTAGACTCATGATAATCCATCCTGAGACCCAGGTTCTCTTTACTTCTTTTTACCCATGTGACTCAATAATAAGCAACTGTTACGAGAAACAGAGACATGACCGGCAAAAGACGGAATAACAAGAATTCAGACTCAAAGGAGTAGAAAACGAAAAGAATGGGGAAATTAGTGTCCCATGCTCAAGACATTTCAAATGCCACGCTGGGAATTATATCCTACTATTTTCAGTTTTACCTTCTACTCTTTTTTTTTTAAATGCAAGATTCAAGTCTACCTGGAATTCTATATATCCAGTGGCTACTTTTTATTTCAGAGACTCTGTGAGCATTTGGGTCCAAGCCAGAAATGTTTTTGGATGAAATCGTCATGTTTTTCCAATACACACCATTGGAACTCCTTCATTTAGAGAGCACTCCACAATGTCTATTGTGTAATCCTGTTCCTTGTCTTACTGCTGCTCTGATGAGGAAAGAGACCCATTTATACACATTTACTCTCTTCACTGAGGCTCTTGACAGATTGCCCAGTCAGCCTTTTAGTTTTCCCTCTGGAACATTCTTTACAGAGTGATCTCTTTTAGATTTGTAACAGTCTGGGTAGGCTAAACATTTCACATGTCATTTGTCCTGGTTCTACAGTTACAGCTTTCCTCAAACGTGGTTCTTGTTTTTATTAGAAGCAAGGAAACGGAAGCAAGTTGCACTTCCAACTTTGCTTAGATTCCAAGCATTCAGGAGGCTGGAGTAAAAAGATAACAAGGTTGAGTCCAGGCTGAGATACATGGTAAGTACTAAGCCAGCCTGAATTAAGACCTTGTCTCAAAACTGACCTGACTGTTCAAGGTCCGACTCAAGTGAAAGAAATGTCCAGTTCCAATAATGAAGCTTCTGCTTCTACACAGTAAAAAAACCTCCTCTAGTATCAGTACCTGCTCCTCACTTCCTCTGGAGCCCTCGGTAGTAGATCTTCCTTACTGCTCCCAACAGTCTCTTTATGATTTAGATTTCTCTAATACAATTTATCTTCACCCCTCACTTTTTCTGACCTTTTATTAGCAGAGTCAATAATGCCCATAATTCTACTAATTATCTGAGGTAATCAAGGCTTTTTATCTTATCAGTTTTCTTGGTCTTCTTCTCACCTCTCCCCCAATTAAATTAACACATTTTTACATAAGATATTTCACGAATGTCTCACTGAAAAAGGGTGGATCAAGAGGATGGATATATAGATGATAGATAGGTATATAGATAGATAGACAGGTATATAGATAGATAGACAAACAGATAGATAGATTATAGGTTGGTAGGTAGATAGATTGTAGAGAGATAGATGACAGATGATAAATAGATAGATAGATAGATAGATAGATAGATAGATAGATAGATAGACAGATAGATAGATGATAGATAGATAGATAGAAAGATAGAATGATAGATTGATAGATAGATGATAGATAGATAGATAGATAGATAGAATGATAGACAGACAGACTGACTGACAGATAGACAGACAGACAGATACAGCTATCTTACTGATGCCATTGATAAAGTCCACAGTTGTGTTGGTTGAATGAGAAATTCTTGATTTTATTGAATTGGAATATACCAACAGGAAAGACTAGTCAGAGCTGTTACATAGAGCCTGAAATTATACCCATGGCGTAATTACATCTAGAGCATTATTGGGGGTACATTTAAGGCCTTTAACTCAGATGGTTCTTGTTTGCTTGCTTACCTTTGATTTTGTTTGTTTGTTTTAGTACTGAATACTGAAACAGTTCTTTGTGCAAGCTGGGCAAGTACTATAATCATGAACTTGCAGTTCTTTGATAATTTTCTTTGCTTAAAGTCAAATATGGGTTTCAATAATACCCATAAAATCCTTTGAAGCAACTCATATTGCTGTTTGGGAGAATAGCTGAAGATGATAGTCAAGTCAACACATCAAAAAGACCATGAGCTTAAGTATGAAAGGTAATGAACTAGCGGTAAAGCCAGGAAAGCCAGGATCCTTAAGGAAGCCATATGACTTTAAAAAGAACTCCCTAGGCAAGCAGGTAGGCTAATTGCAGATCTTCACCTCCCCTTCCACTCCTCTGAATCCAATCTCCCAGCCTCCCCTAGAGCTCTGATAACAGGCCACCAGCTGCAGCCTTCCCTTCCTTTCTGCACTATTTCCAGTGGGTCACAAATTTCCCCTTCAACTTTCCTTTCCCCACTCATCTCTCTATCCAATCCCTAACTCCACCAGGCATTCCCTGAAATATGCAGGACATTCCACCTAGGGAAGTAGGTAGACTGATTACCAATCTTCCCCTCTTCCTTCTCCTCCTCTAAATCCAATCCCTCAGACACACACACACACACACACACACACACACACACACACACACCAATTCTGTAGCAGAGTGGTGCTCAGGTGGTCACTTGCTGTGTCCTCCAAATTCTCTCTGTCCACATCTCTGGCAGATCATGCAAATTTTTCTTTCTTCCTTCCTCTCTATTCATCCTGGTATCCAAACCCCAACTCTAGCAGACATTTTCTAGGAAACCACCAGCCAAACTTGCCAGAGAAGCCAATAGGCCAGAAAAATAGGTAAGACAGCTTGAAGTCTTCACTCTCCTTCCTCCCATCCATATCTAACCCCGCAATCTCATACCCAATATTGTGACTGACTAGCTGTTATAGCCTCTCCTCCCTCTCTGCCACCCCACCCTCTATTCCCAGGAACTAGGCAGATCCTGACGGAACAGTTTGCTTAACATCCTCCATGGACCCACTCAACCCTGTCCCAGCCTATTTCCTGAATGTCAGTTCCCAATACTTAGGAATAATTTACCCAGAAACCTCAGTGGCCCACATATAGTAGGAACACAGAATTTCCTACCAGGAAACAAACAGGTATCACACTATCCTGAAAATCAGAGAGGTCAACAGAAACCAAGGAACTAAACAACCACCCAAAAAAGAGAAGACCAATCTATACTCCACTACATTGGAAAATCTAAAAGAAATGGATAATTTTCTCAATCATTGTCCTGTACCAAAATTAAATCAAGATCAGTTTGGCAATTTAAACAAACCAATATCCCCCAGAGAAACAGAATTACTAACTAAGCCTCCCAATCAAAAAAGTCCGTTGCTGGATCATTTTAACCCAGAATTCTACCAGTCTTTCAAAGAAGAGTTAATACCAATATTCCTCAAATTATTGCATAAAATAGAAACAGAGGGAACATTGCTCAATTTGTTTTGTAAGGCCACAGTTACCTTGAACCCCAACTAGAGACCTAGAAAATAAAGAGAATTGCAGACAAATTTCCTTTATTAACATAGATGCACATACTGAATAAAATACTTGCAAACTAAAGGCAAGAATACATAAAAAAGATAATGAACCATGATCATGTAGGTTTCATTCCAGAGTTGCAAAGATGATTCCACACACCTAAATAGATAGATATAGTCACCATATAAATAAACTCAAAAGAAAAGCTACATGATCATCTTAATACATGCAGAAAAGGTTTTTGACAAAATCCAACATCCCTTCATGATAAATATCCTGGAGAGATTATGGATAAAAGGACATGCCTCAATAAAGGCAGTTTATAAAGCAAGCATATAGCCAAAAACACCTTAAATGGAGAGAAACTCAAGGCAATTCCACTAAAACCAGAAAGAAGATAGGGTTGTCCTCCCTCTCCATATCTATTCAACATACTTGAAGTCTTAGTTAGGCAACAAAACAATTGAAGAGCTCAAGTGGATACAATTTTTTTAAAAGAAAGAAGCCAAAGTACCTTTATTTGTAGATAATTTGGCAATATACATTAGTGACCCTGAAAATTCCACTGGGAAACACCTAAAACTGATAAAAACTTTCAGCAAAGTATCAAGATAAAAAATTAACTAAAAATATCAGTATCCCTCCTGTATACAATGATAAAACGGCTGATAAATAAATCAAGGAATCAAAACCCTATACAATGGCCTCAAACAATATAAAATATCTTGGGGTAACTCTAATCAAGCAAGTGGAAGATGTGCATGACAAGAACTTCAAATCTTTGAAGAAAAAAATTGAAGAAGATATCAGAAGATGGAAAGAACTCCCATGGTCATGTTTCAGTAGAAATATAGTTAAAATGGCCAGCCTAACAAAAGTAATCTCCAGATTCATGGAAATCTTCACAAAAATTCCAACACAGTTTTCATAGATCTTAAAAGGACAATTTTCAGTATAATATGGAAACACAGAGGGAGAGAACATGGATAAAACAATCTTGAAAAATAACAGAACTGAGGATGATGTAATTATCCATTATTTCCAACTAGACTTATAAAAAATCTCAATATTGGCACAAGATAGACACAGTGATCAATGGAATTAAATTGAAGATGCAGACGTACCTCCTTGGACACCTGAGGATGGCTGATTTTTGATAAAGAAACACACTGGGGGAAAGACAGCATATTCAAAAAATGATGCTGGTCAAATTGAATGCTACATGTAAAAGGATCCAAATAGATTCATAATTGTCATCTGCGCAAAACTCAACTGCAAATGGATGAAAAGAACTTAAAATAAAACAAGATACAGTGATTCTGACAAAAGAGAAAGTGGGAAATTGTCTTGAACTATTGCCGCAGGAGGGACTTTCTGAACAGAGCAAAAAGAGTACAGATACTAAGGTCAGTCATTAATAATGGGACTTCTTGAAACTGAAAATTTCTGCATGGTGAAACACACCATCATTTGGACAAAGTATCAGCCTATCCCTATAAATGAGGGAAAGTTTCTTTTTCATTTTATTTATTAATTTCTCATATATTACATTCTTATTACAGGGAAGAGAGGAGGGAGCGGAAGATTTTTACTAACTATACATTCAAAAGAGATCTGATAAACACAATATATAAAATAATTTAAAACTAGATATAAAGAAAACAACCCAATTAAAAATGGGATAAAAAATCTCAAAAGAGAATTTTCAAAGAGGAAATGCACATAAATGAGAAACACTTTAAAAAAATGTTCAACATCCTTAGTCATGAGGAAATGAGAATTAAAACTACTGGGACTTTTTTTTGTTCCATGTCTCCATGTTTTTAATTGATTTTTATTGAGCCATACATTTTTCTATTCTCCTCTCCCTGCTTCTCCCTCCCCTTCAACCCTCTCCCATAGTCCCCATGCTCCCAATTTACTCAGATCTTGTCATTTTCTACTTCCCATATAGATTAGATCTATGTATGTCTCTCTTAGGGTCCTCATTGTTGTCTAGATTCTCTGGGATTGTGACTTGTGGGCTGATTTTCTTTGCTTTATATTTAAAAACCACTTATGAGTAAGTGCATGTGATAATTGTCTTTCTGGGTCTGGGTAACCTCACTCAAAATGATGTTTCCTAGCTCCATCCATTTGACAGCTAAATTAATGATGTCGTTATTTTTTTCTGCTGTGTATTACTCCATTGTGTAAATGCACCACATTTTCCTCATCCATTTTTTGATCGAGGGGCATTTAGGTTGTTTCCAGGTTCTGGTTATGACAAACAAAGGTGCTATGAACATTGCTGAGCACATGTCCTTGTGGCACAATTGAGCATCCTTTAGATATATACCCAAAAGTGGTATTACTGGGTCTTGAGGAAGGTTGTTTCCTAATTTTCTGAGAAATTGCACCATTGACATCCAAAGGGCCTGTACCAGCTTGCATTCCCACCAGCAATGCAGAAGTGTTCCCTTTATCCCACAACCTCTCCATAATAAGTTGTTATCAGTGTTTTTGATCTTGGCTATCTACAGGTGTAAGATGGAATCTCAGAGTTTTGATTTGCATTTCTCTGATGACTAAGGTTGTTGCGCATGTCCTTAAGTGTCCTTCAGTCATTTTAGATTTCTCTGTTGAGAGGTCCTTGTTTAGGTCTGTACTCCATATTTTTCATTGGATTATTTGTTCTTTTAATGATCAATTTCTTGAATTCTTTGTATATTTTGGACATCAGACCTTGATCTGATATGGGATTGGTGAAAATCTTTTCCCATTCTGTAGGCTGTCGTTTTGTCTTGTTGACCTTGTCCTTTGCTTTGCCGAAGCTTTTCAGTTTCAGGAGGTCCCATATATTAATTGTTTCTCTCAATGTCTGTGCTGTTGGGGTTCTATTTAGGAAATGATCTCAATGTGTTCAAGTGTACTTCCCACTGTCTCTTCTACAGGATTCAGTGTGACTGGCTTTATGTTGAGGTCTTTGATCCATTTGGAGTTTTGTGCATGGTGATAGATATGGGTCTATTTTCATTCTTCTACATGTTGATATCCAGTTATGCCAGCACCATTTGACAAATATGCTTTTTTCATTTCATATTTTTTGTTTCTTTGTAAAAAAAATCAGGTGTTCAAAGGTGTGTGGATAAATATCCGAGTCTTTGATTCAGTTCCATTGGTCCTCCTGTCTGTTTTTATGCCAATACCAGGCTATTTTCAGTACTGTAACTCTGTTGTTCAGATTTAATGCAATTTCCATCAAAATCCCAACAAAATTCTTCACAGACCTCGGAAGAATGGTACTCAACTTCATATGGAAAAGCAAAAAACCCAGGATAGCCAAAATAATCCTGTACAATAAAAGAACGTCTGGAGGCATCACAATTGCCATGACATTTTTATTTTAAACTCATCAGAATAGGAATGCCAATGGTCAATAAAACAAGTGACAACTCATGCTGGCAAGGAATTGGAGTAAGAAGAGCACTCATTCATTGATGAGGGGACTACAAACTAGTACAGCCACTATGAAAATCAATATAAGCAGTTGCTCAGGAAAATGGGAATCAATATACTTCAAGATTCAGGTACACCAATCTTGGGCATATACCCAAAGGATGCTTCATTCTACCACAGAGATACTTGCTCAACCATTTCATTGCTGTTCTATTCATAATGACTAGAAATTGGAAACAGTCTAGATGCTCATTAATGGACAAGAATATGTGGTACGTTTACAAAGGTGATTATTACTTAGACATTTAAAAATGAAATCAGGAAATTCACAGGTAAATAGAAGGAACTAAAGGAAATCATTCTCAGTAAGGTAACACAGACCCAGAAAGACAAATATAGTATGAATTTGGTTATAAGTGAATATTAGTTTTAAGTCAATGAATATCAAGCTACAATCCATAGGACCACATACATATATACATCTTTACATACAGCTATGTATAGAGTAAGGTACTAGGGAGAGAGTATGAGATTAGAGGGGACAGACAGATCTCATTAGTAAAAGAAAACAGAATAGTTATTAATGTGAGGGGAATAGAAAGATAAAGTAGACAGGGTAGAGGGAAAGAGGGGGAATAATAAGAGAGAAAGCTAAAATTAAGGGTCATTTCAGGGGTAGTATGGAAGCCTAATACAGTGGAAGTTTCCTACAATACATACATATATGAATGTGATCTAAATAAGATCACCAAATAATTGGAGAGAAAGATCCTTAAGCAGCCATCTCTTGTTACCAAATGAAGTTTCCATTACCAGGAATGGGTTATATTTGAGTTGTTGGCTAAAGGGTTCCCATAGTAACCTCCAAACAGTTCAGGTTGTTTCCAAGAATATGGGTTGGTCTCCCAAATTTTACAGCCAAGTCCCCATTGCTGAAAACATCATCGCAACTAACTAACTGGTCATAGAAAGTCAAGCTGGTTCCTTTACAGAGTTTTTATCCCTATGGTCTACTTTCTTTAGTACAGGAAGGTACTGTGCAACCTACCAAATCAGACACATAAACACCAAACCAGCCACAAATCATCTGATTTGCGACAGTGTCTCGCCTGTAAGAGCTACAGAGAAACCCTGTCTCAAAAAAACCAAAGAGAGAGAGAGAGAGAGAGAGAGAGAGAGAGAGAGAGAGAGAGGCGCGAGGGCAATGATGGCACAAAGCTTGTGGGAGTATCTGATTTGACTTGGGGCCCCTCCACAAGACTAAACCTATTCCTGATGCTGCTTGGGTCATGGACCTAGAACAAAATCAAACACTATTGTTCTAAAAACATAGATATAAAATGACACCAATGTTATTCTGCTAGAGTCTTAGATCAACACCTTGCTCAGCCATCATCAAAGAAGCTTCCTGATACAGCAGATGAGAACAAATACAGAGGCCACAGATAGACAGTATGCAGAGACACTCGGTCCTGGATAGGATGCCTCCATCAGATTCCTCCACTTAGGGCTCAGGGAACCATGTGGAAGTAAAACAGGTGGGAAGAATATAGGAGCCAGAGGTGATAGAGGACAGACATCAAGGAAACAAGGTCCCCCGGAACAACAGGATCACGGCACAACTGAACTCACAGATATTGAGGTAGTAAGTACAGGGCCTGTGGGGGTCTGCAATAAATGGGGTCTTAGAGTTAAAAGAAGCAGACACATGCCCCGTCCCTAACCCACAAACAATATCCAATTGATAATCACTTGCAAATGAAAGTTAGTTTCTCCAAGGGAGTCTCATTGGTAAAGCAAACTATTCTTAATGGTAGGCTACATGCCCAGCAGCAGATGGACAACAGAAAACCAACCCAGTGCCATCTTTGGAGGACCCTTGTCTCATCACAATGGCCTGTCAAGGTTTTTTATTTTAGTCTTTTTTATTTTTTATTTTATTTTATTTATATTTTTATCTCTTTCTTACAGGTCCTTGTGGATAAATATCGGCTTTCATCATAATGTTTCTATGGGATACCTGAGTGTGTGAACAAATGGGCCTCTGTATCTCTATCTGTTTCTTGTGTCTTTTCTTGGGCTCTTATCCTTCTATTTGCTTGGTTTTTTTTCCTATTTGGATGTGTTAGTATATATTCTGTCTTGTTTTATGTTATTCTTATCCCTCAGAAGCCCTATTTTCCTAATGAGAGACAGAAAGAGATAGATCTGAAGGGGAGAGAAGATGGGGAGGAACTGAGAGGAATACAGGGAAGAGATGCTATTATCAGGGTGTATTATATGAGAAAATTATGTGAAATTATATGAAAAAATACTTTCAATAAAAGAAAAATTGTAAAGAAGTCCCAGGTTACTTATACCAAAAATGAAAATGATGTGACCTATATATTATAGGAATGTTAAAATGACAAAGAATAATATAAACAAATAAAATCACTGTGCTATGTGTATATAAGACATGTTTGTGAGTGTATGCCTGTTTAGGTGTTGAATATGGATCTATGTGCCACATTGTTCTCACAGAGTTAAGATGTCATCTTTGGATATCGTTCCTAGTTTAAGACAATGTTCTTCACAGTTATGTGCAGTGGGCTAGCTCCAGCTTCCAGGGTTTATCCTGTGTCTGCCTTCTCTTCACTGTTAAAGTTTCAGATTACAAGTGTAGGCAATGCTGCCCTGATTCTGCATCACTGAGGATCCTCGCCAGTCCTGAAATCATTTCTAGCAGGTAAAAATACCCAGCTTTAGATTCACTTGAATAACATCTATGAAAATTCCGACAAAATATGATAAACAAAAAATTGTATGTACATAAAAATACAATAAAACTTTTCCCATTTGGAAGGAAATAGAGCAGCCACAAACTCTTCTAGGAACATAACGTATCAAAATATAGCAAACAAAGTTGAATCCAAATAAAAACCTGAATAACAATATAACCTTAGAATAGGAACTGTTAATCACTGAGCCACAAGGTCAAACATCTGCAGAGCCTATAGAAGAAGTACAGGTTTTAGAATACATGAAAATGTGTCTTAAAAATCACAAGACATTTTATCAATTGGGGAATGGTTGAAAAGAATGATAATTATACATCAAAAATAGAAAGAAAAGAATTTTTACAAGCCATGAAAATTTGAATATTTAAACTTCTAAAAATATAACTTGAAGACCAAAAAGTCATGATAATCTCTGATAATGCTAAATTCTCAATGGGTCACAGTTTCATCAATCTGTGATGAAGATTTCATCAATCAATGATGAATCTTGGTTAACAGTGGAACTGATAAAGGCTACATGCCTATATTGATGCTGTCTTCCTTCTTTGTTCAGATAAAGGAAAAGCAATTGGACGGGAAAATGCTCTTTTAATTCCCATGAAATGATTTTTATGAATACGTAAAAAATATACTTTTCTACAACGTAAGATAAACTTATTACTTTCAGCTGACTTCTAAGTCAGTAAACATTCACCAAGCAGGCTATCTCATAATAGAGATGAGGAGAAAAGTAATAGTTTCATAGTGTACTTGCACATTTGCTAGAAGCATCAGAATTTCAGAGTTTTGATTCTGCACATTATTTCTTAGAAATATTAGGGCAATTCAAGCATTTCCCATTGGGTTTCTTCCAAAAGTCCAAGATTAATTGCATGAGTAAAGATAGGCTTAAATAATTTATAAATGTGTGTGTGGACCACTATGCTGTATTTAACTTCCTCCAGAGGATAACAAACTTAAAGGATAAGGGGAATTAGAGACCTGTTATCTCTCTTTTTTAATGAGGCTTTAAAGATTTTTCCAAAATGATACATGAAAACTAAAGGAAAAACAGATTATCAGACACTATGATAAAATAAATTGGCAGATATAAAAAGCAGATTGTTTTTAGTGGTTCATGGCAAATTGACAGGAGATATTAGTTAAATTAATGACAAATATGAACTCAACATATTGTATTATCTTGAGGAAATAGGGGGAAAGTTCACATAGTGTTGTTCAGAAAATGCATTGAGAAAATCTCCAGAAAGCATAAATAAAAAATGATGGATACTTTTGACTAAATTAGATGATTTGAGGGCTGTGGGAATAGCTTGGTAGAGAAGCATGTGCTAGGTGGGTCTGAAGTCCTGTGTCAATCCTTAGCTCCCTAGAATATGTATTGTTACACATCCACCTTTCCCCTTAACTGCTCCAGATTTTGCGTAGAAGTGACTTTTACAAGCATCACATTTGCATCTTGTTGACAGAATGGCTGACAAAATCAAATGAAGAAGGAGACACTTATTAGCTCTCAGTATCTGGGAACACAGTGCCATGTGGAGAAGGTGGAAAGGAGGGTGAAGGTAGTAGGTCTGTACATCTTGGCAAAGCAGATAAAGAGAACGAGACTGGGATGAGCGCAATAGAAGATGGATACACCTTTCGAAGGTTAGAACACAGTGGCCTCTACCTTCCAGTTATGCATGAATAACCAAAGGTTCTAGAACCTCTCAAAACATCAACTGGGGACCAAACTTGTGGGCCTAGGAGCATTTCAGACTACGGCTATAAAAACAGATATTATATTTAATAAACTGTGATTTGTGCATGTCATTTTTCTCCTTTAATATTTAATCAGGCCTGAGATATTGTATCAATAGCCAGCTTCTGCTTCTAAAGCAGCAGGTAATCCTTCATGACCACTTAGTTTCTATACATGAGTGCAAAATTCTCCATTCAAAAATATATACTAACTGTCTGAACACACAGCTCCCTACAAACTCAACACTTGGGAGGCTGAAGAAAGAAAGTTAATACAAGTTCAAAATTAGGCTGGACTGCATAGCAAGACCCATGCTTAATAATACTACTAGCATCAACTAAATAGAAATGGCTGAGAACAACGCACCTGCTTGTTATCTAAGCAGCATTAGTGAGCTAAATCTGGAGTTTACAAGACTAATGTGTATTTAGTTGTATGCATCAATATTGTGTCTTATTTGCTTTACCCAATGTTGTCATTTAAAAAAATGATAAAAAGCAATTTAAAGGAGATTTAGTTAATTTGGTTCACATTTTGAGGGTACAAGAACACAGTCCTTGATGCAATGCAGGGAAATCAAGGTGACAAGATCTTGAAGTGGCTGGTCACATTGAACCCACAGAAAGGAGGCACAAAATGATGAATATCAGTGCTCAGTTCTCTTTCTCCTTTTCATTAGAGTTTAGCTTCTCAGCCCAGAGAATGCTGCCACCCAAAGTGGATGGGTCTTCTTATCTCAATCTAATCAACAGGACAGTTCCTCTCAGGTGGTATATCTCATCAAGTTGACAGGTGAAGGTAGTCACAATAGTCTGTCTCTGAAATTTAGACAAGTTTTTTTTTCTATTATCATGCTTTGAAACTTAACTTACACACTTTTTATAGAAAAAATATAGCATGCATAAATTAAGACTGAAGTCAGTATAAAAACTACCCTTATGATGACAATATAATTCTAATAAAATAAAGGATATGATCAAGCATACATAGAAATACAATTTGCATTATCTGATCATATTATTAAGAGCTTAAGAGCTCTGCTAAATACAGCCTTACCAGAATTAACACAAAACCTTCTTGATTTTGGTGGATTCTTATTCTTCTTGTTAGTTGGTTTATTCATTCACAACATAATAATAATAGCTGCTTCTCTATGCTTCTCATAATAAAAATAGCTCATTTGCTAAAAGTTTTGGATCTTTCCCACCAGAATTTTAAAAAGAAGGTTTCAAATTTCTGGCTGGATCACCATATTTACATTGTAGTTGAAAAATAAAAAGATATTTTATTTTACATAAACACTGCCATGGTATGCAACCACCTGATTACCTCTGATATCATGTGATCTTCTGCTTAACTTGTAAAGTAAATAATTCACTATACTTATTCCCTTAAGCACTAGATTGATATAACAAACTAAAGAATATTGGGAACCAGTACAGAGGCTTGAAGTTTCTCTAGACCAAGAGGTGAGCCTGAGTCCTCAGTCCAAAGTTAAGTCATGGAAGTCTGCCAGAGCAAGCAGGCTTGAGGCAGTGACCTCTACAGGAGCAGGCCTGAGCTGGTGACCTCTGCCTGAGCAGGCCAGAGGCAGCAACCTCCATAGGAGCAGCCTGAGCGAGCAGCCTCCCTGGAAGTAGGCCTAAAACAGTGAACTCCACAGCATCAGGTCTGAGCCAGTGACTACTGTCTGAGAAGGTATGAGGCAGTGACCTCCACAATAGCAGGTACAACGGGGCGACTTCTGAGGGAGGAGGCCCGAGTAGGGAGACTTATATGGAACCAGGTACATATCAGTAAACTCTGAGAGAGCATGCCTGAGCCAATGATCTCAGCCAGAGCAGGCCCAATGTAACAACTTCAGTGGGAGTAGCCTCAAGTAAGCTACCTCCATGGGAGCAGGACCAAACAACCCTTGGGACTGCACAGTGACCCCTAAAAACACTGAGCATCCACCGGGAACACTGAGTGACCTCTCAGATGAACTGCAGCCATGGTCCAGACTGTACCACTAAGAGCAATTATTGGATTCACTGGCACCTGGAAGATTGATTAATCACCAGAGACACAGCCTCAACTACACCAATAAGAAAAAAAGATGTGTACACAAGTTAAGAACACACTCAACACCACAAAGAGCAACACAACACCAACAAAAACTAGTGGCCCTACAACAGCAAGACTTGAACACTCTAACACAGATGAAGCAGAAGAAAGCGATCAATAAAATAACTTAAGGAGAATGTTTGAGGCGCTTAAAGAGGAAATGAAAAATTCACTCAAAGAAATGGAGGAAAAGATAAGCAAAAAATTGAAAGGAATCAATAAATCCTTTAAAGAAAACCAAGAAAAAAATCAAACAGACAAAAGAAATGATTCAAGACTTGAAACTGAAATAAAGATAATAAAGAAAACACAAATCATGGAAATTATAGAAATGGAAATTAAGAGAAAAAAATCAGGAACCACAAATGCAAGCACAAACAGCAGAACACAAGAGATGGAAGAGAGAATCTCAAGTGCTGAAGATACAATAGAAGAAATAAAATAATCAGTCAAAGAAAAAAATGAAATATAACAGAAACTTAAGACAAAATGTCCATGAAATTTGGGACACCATTAAAAGAAAAAACCTAAGAATAGTAGATTTAGAAAAAGGAGAAGTACAACTCAAAAGCACAGAAAACATATTTAACAAAATCATAGAAGAAAACATTCCCAACCTAAAGAAAGATATGCTTATGAAGATATAAGAAGCTTACAGAACACCACATAGACTGAACCAAAAATAAAAAGTCCCCTCACCACATTATAATCAAAACACTAAAATATACAGAATAAAGAAATGATAGTAAGAGCTCCTAAGAAAAAAGGCCAACTAACATATAAAGGCAGACCTATCAGAATTACACCTGACTTCTCAACAGAAATAGTGAAAGTCAGAAGGTCCTGGTTAAGCATTATGCAGACATTAAGAGAGCATCGATGTCAGTCCAGACTTCTACATCCAGCAAAACTTTTGATCACCATAGACAGACAAAACAAAATATTCCTTGACAACCAGATTTAACCATAACTGGCCATAAACACAGTTTTATCCAAAATATTAGGAAAAAAAAGCTCCAACCCAAGGAAATTTGCTACATCCACAAAACCACAAACAGTAGATGATTTCACAGCAGCAAACCCCAACGAAGGGAAAAACACACACAATAACATCACCAACAATGAAAACTAAAATAACAAAAATTAGTAAACACTAAATGTTAATTAAAAAACAACGGTTAACAAATAACATATTTGATACAAAACCAGAATCCATCCTTCTGCTGCATACAAGAAACATACCTCAGTCTCAAAGACAGACATTGTTTCAAAGTAAAGGGTTGGGAAATTTTTTTCTAATCAAATGAACCTAAGAAAAAAGCTGTTGTAGCTATCATACTATCTAACAAAATAGACTTCAAACTAAAATTAATCAAAAGACAAAGACATTTTATATTAGACACAGGAAAAATCCATCAAGAACAAATTTCAATACTGAACATCCATACCTCAACTACAAGGGCACCTTCATATGTAAAAAAAATACTACTAAAGATCAAATCACATATTAAACCCCACACATTAGTAGTGGGAGACTTCAACACCCTAATCTCAGCACTGAACAGGTCTGTCATACAGAAAATTAACAGAGAAATAAGGGAACTAATAGATGTTATGACACAAATGGACTTAACAGGCACATTCCACTCAAACTTAAAAGCATATACCTCTTCTCAGCACCTCATGGAACCTTCTCAAAATTGACCACATCCTAGGTAACAAAGTAAACCTCAACAGTTATAAAACAATTGGAATAACCCCATGAATCATATTGGATCACCATGCTTTAAAATTAGCATTCAATAGCAACACTAATTTCAGAAAGCCCATAAACACATGGAAGTTAAACAGTGCTCACCTAAATCATTAATGGATCAAGGAAGAAATAAAGAAAGAAATTAAAGACTTCCTAAAATTAAATGAAAATGACCACAAAACATACCCCAAATTATGGAACACAATAAAACAGTGTTAAGAGAAAAGTTCAATAAATGTCTATATAAGGAAGCTGAAAAAATCCCACATTAATGAGTTGACAGAGCACTTGAAAACTTTACAACAAAAAGAAACAAACTCTAGATAGCAGAAAATAATCAAATTGACAAATAAAATCAACAAAATAGAAATAAAGAAAACAATACAAAGAATCAATGAGACAAAGACTTGGTTATTTGAGAAAATCAACAAAATAGACAAACTTCTATCCAGACTAACCAAAAGGCAGAGAGAGAATATCCAAATTAAGAAAACCAGAAATGAAAAGTGGGAGATAACAACAGACACTGAGGAAATTTAAAGAATTATCAGGTAATATTTTGAAAACTTATATTCCACAAAATTGAAAAACTTAAAGGACATTGACAGTTTTCTGGATAAATATCACTGATCAAAATTAAATCAAGAACAGATAAGCAAATTAAATACACTAATGTCTGCTAAAGAAAGATAAATATTCATCAAAAGTCTTTCAACCAATAAAATCCCAGGGCTAGATGGTTTCAGCACAGAATCCTACAAAAATTTCAAATAAGAATTAATACCAATACTCCTCAAATTGTTCCACACAATAGAGACAGAAGGACCATTGCCAAACTCTTTATAGAGGCTACAATTATTCTGATTAAAGAACCACACAAAGACATTATTTTTTAAAAAAGAGAGAATTAGAGATGAATATCATTCATGAACACTGATACAAAAATAGTCAATAAAATATTGACAAACTAAATTCAAGGACACATTAGAAAAAATTTCTACCAGGATCAAGTCAGCTTCATTCCAGAGATGCAAAGAAGGTTCAACATATGAAAATCTGTCAATGGAATCCATCATATAAACAAACTGGGAAAAAACATATTATCATCTCATTACGCTGAAAAGCTTTTAACAAAATAAAACATCCTTTCATGATAAAGGTCTTGGAGAGAGCAGGGATACAAGGAATATACCTAAGCATAATAAAGGCAATATACAGCAAGTCAACAGCCAACATCAAACTAAATGGAGAGAAACTCCCAGCAATTCCACTGAAATCAAAAACAAGACAAGGTTGTTCACTCTCTCTATATCTATTCAATGTAGTACTTGAGGTTCTGGCTAGAGCAATAGGACAATAAAAGGGGATACAAATTTAAAAAGAAGTCAAACTCTCACTGTTTGCTGATGATAAGACAGTTTATATTAGTGACCCCCAAAAATTCTTCCAAGGAACTTCTACAACACATAAACACCTTCAGTAATGAAGCAGGATACAAGATTAACTCAAAAAACTCAGTAACTCTCATTTATACAGATGATAAACAGGCTGAGAAAGAAATCAAAGAAACACCGCCTTTCACAATAGCCACAAATCTCATATAATATCTTGGAACAACTCTAACCAAACCAGTGGAAAATTTATATGCAAGAACTTTAAATCTTTGAAGAAACAAATTGAAGAAGACACCAGAAAATGGAAAGATCTCCCATGCTCTTGGTTAGGTAGAATTAAAATAGTAAAAATGGGCATCTTACAAAAAGCAAACTACAGATTCAATGCAATGCCTATCAAAATCCCAGAAAACTTTTTTACAGACCTCAAAGGAACAATTCTTAACTTCAAATGGAAACAACAACAATAACAACAACAAAAACAGGATAGCCAAAATAATCCTGCACAATAAAGGAACTTTTAGAGACATCACAATGTGTGACTTCAAACTCTACTGCAAAGCTACAATATTGAAAACAGCCTGGTATTGGCATAAAAAAGAGACAGGAGGACCAAGGACACTGAATCAAAGCCCTGAATATCAACACACCAACAAACACCTGATTTTTGAAAAAGAAACAAAAATATAAAATGGAATAAAGTATATTCAACAAATGGTGCTGGCATAAGTGGATTGCAACGTGTAGAAAAATGAAAATAGATTCATATTTATCCCCATATACAAAACTCAAGTTCAAATGGATCAAAGACCTCAACAAAAAACCCACCACACTGAGCCACATGGAAGATAAATTGGGAAGTGAACTTGAGCACATTGGCAGAAGAGACTACTTCCTAAACAGATCTCCAGTAGCAGAGATATTGAGAGAAACAATAAATGAGACCTCTGAAACTCAGAAGCTTCTGTAAAGCAAAAATCATGGCCAACAAGACAATATGGCAGCTTGTAGAATGGGAAAAGATCTTCACCAATCCTTATGAGACAGAGGGTTGATCTACAAAATATGTATAAAAAACCCGCAAGAAATTGATCATCAAAAGAACAAATAATCCAATTTAAAAAATGGGGTACAGACCTAAACAGAGAACTCTCAACAGAGGAATCTAAAATGTTTGAAAGACACTTACAGAAATGCATAACATGTTTAGCCATCAGAGAAATGCAAATTAAAACTGCTCTGATATTCCATTTTACATATATAAAAATGACCAAGATCAAAAACACTGATAACAATTTATGCTCAGGAAGATGTAGGGTAAAGGGAGCACTCCTCCATTGCTGGTGGAAGTGCAAACTGGTACAGCAGCTATGGGTTTCAGTATGACAAGTTTTAAGAAAAGTAGGACACAACCTACCTCAAGACCCAGCAATATTTCTTTTGTATATATACACAAAGTTCAATTGTACCACAACGATATGTGCTTAAACTATGTTCATAGAAGCATTGTTTGTCATGGTCAGAACCTGAAAACAACCAAAATGCCTTTTGACCAAAGAGTGGATAAGGAAATATGATACATTTTCATAATGGAGTACTATACAGAAAAAAAAATGACAAATTCAAATTTCTGGGCAATTGGATGGATCTAGAAAACATCATATTGATTGAGGTAACCCAGAACAAGAAAGACAAATATCATATGTACTCACTCATTAGAGGCTGTTAGATATAAAGCAAAAAACCCAGCCTACAATTCATAATTCCAGAGAACATAGACAAGTTTTGAAAAAAGTAAACTCTTTAAAGAGACAGTAAAAATAGTATAAAACAGTCCAGACTATTATTAAAGGAGTAAATAAAATAAGCTTCTAAGGTGGAATAAGGAGAGTCTGGATTATGTATATTATTGTGTTTTCTTTGAATTTGACTGCAGAGTGATATTTGATTCTGGTGACTCCTAAACTAAATCAACATAAAGGTATCTTGATTTCAAAATTTGAGTGTAAGGCTATGTTACTTTGAGAAAGAGTTTCTGCTTATGTATATTATTGTGTTTTCTTTGAATTTGACTGCAGAGTGATATTTGATTCTGGTGACTCCTAAACTAAATTAACATAAAGGTATCTTGATTTCAAAATTTGAGTGTAAGGCTATGTTACTTTGAGAAAGAGTTTCTGCTTTTGTCTCCACATAAGATGATAAGCTATGGATTCCTTACAGGTTAATGTGGTTTGATAGAACAAGACCACCTGAAAAGTCTCCATGTCCTAAAAAATACTTTCACCAATAAACAGCAGGAAGCAGTTTGGGGAAAATAATGCCCAAATTCCCATAATGATTTGTTTAGAAAGGTTTATTTTTATTTAAAGATGGATATGATATAGAGATGAATACTTTTCATTGATATGGATCTTGTTTTATTGATACAAATATACCATCAATTTTGTTATATGTATATTTCTGCTTTTGTTTATGTATTGTGTTTGCATAGCTCATTTAAAATGTAATGTATAAGGGGAGGGGAGAGGCAGAGACAGGAGCAGAGAAAAATGTAGAACTCAATAAAAATCAATTAAAATGTATGGTATAATTAAGAAATACAGGTCAATATATAGTCACCTGTAATACTCAACCATATAGTCATGTTAATTAGGTTTTATACATGTGCAGAGACATATTTCAGATGGAGAGGTATTCTTCAAATCTTTCAACGACTAACAGAATATGGTATTTAAATATTTTAAGAACTTAGAATTTTGCATGAAAATGAGACACATCTGACGCTGGCAGCATCAAGCTCCTTCAGGAGGCAGATGGGAATCAAAGAGGTTCTTTATGGAGTTGGTTGCTCATTTGTGCAAGAAACTGCTCTTGCCTGGACTGCTTGATCTTATGCTTCATAAACAGACATGTAAGAACCATAGAAAAATGATGGGTAATGTTGATTAAAGAAGGTGAGATAGTCTTCAGTATTCCTGCTTCATGAAAGAGTCTGCCAGATACTCTGTAGAAAGTAACTGACAAACTGCCAATATAGGCAAAACTGTCTTTGATATTACCTCCTTCATGGAAAAATTGCTATGGGCCTGTAGGCTGAAGATCAATGCTCCTGTGTTAGAGAAGAACTTTGAGTGACTATCCAAGCAGTGGGATGTCTCTGTCAATTCTAAGTTTTGGAATTTGTTGTAGGAGGTTCTTTTGTTCGTTGGTTAATGAATAAAGAAACTGCTTTGGGTCATATAGGGCAGAACTTAGGTAGGTGGAGAAGACAGAACTGAACACTGGGAAGGGCAGAGTGAGAGACACCATGGATCTTCTGTCTGAGACAGACGTTGGTTAGAATCTTGCCTGTAAGTCACAGTCATGTGGTGATACACAGTTAAATAAAAATGGGTTAAATTAAGATGCAAGAATTAAACAATAAGAAACTAGAGCTAATGGGCTAAGCAATGTTTTAATGAATACAGTTTCTGTGTGGTTATTTCAGGGCTAAGCTAGCCAAGTGGTCAGGAAGAACAAGTAGCCCTTCATTCTGTAACCTGAAGTTGCTTACAGTGCACTTCCTCTTAACTTGGGTAATATTATATTCTTCTGTGGTCTTTGATGGACTTGAAGAATAGATAGTTATAATTATAGTTTTCCTTAGTGATGATAAAAGATAAAGTAGATATAAATATTAGAACTATAATTCTTGCTTTATAACTGTTTTGTTATATGTAATTTTACTATTTTAAAGTTAAAACCTTTCTTTTTGTTTAGACAGAAAAGGGGAGGTGTTGTGGGATTCCTATTTCTATGCTGTGAATATGTTTTATTACCATTGGTTAATAAAGAACCTGCTTTGGGCTGTAGCAGGACAGAATATAGCCAGGCTAGAAAAGATAAAAAGAGAAAGTAGATGAAGTCATGGAAACACCATGTAGCTGCCAAAGGAGACAGAAGCCAGAAAACCTAACCAATAATACAAGAGTCTCATGGCAATACGTAGATTAATAGAAATGGGTTAGTTCAATATGTAGGAGTAAGTTAATAAGAAGTCAAAGCATTGATCAAGCAGTGTTGCAATTAATATAGTTTCTGTGTAATTATTTCATGTCTGGGTAATCAGGAAATGAATGAGTAGCCTCTACTTACACAGAATTCTGCATAATTTTCAAAGAAGAACTAATACCAATACTCTCCAATTGTTCCACACAATAGAAACAGTGGAAACATTGCCAAACTCTTTTTACATGGATACAATTACCCTGATACCCAAACCACACAAAGATATAACTAAGAAAGGGAACAGACAAATCTCACTCATGAACATTGATGCAAAAAAAAAATACTCAATAAAATACTGGCAACCAGAACCCAAGACCACATCAGAAAAATGATTCACCATGACCAAGCGGGCTTTATCCCAGAGATGAATGGTTCAACATATGAAAATCTGTCACTGTAATTCACCATATAAATAAACTGAAAGAAAAAACTGCATGATCATCTCATTAGATGAGGAAAAAGCCTTGGACAAAATCCAACACCCCATTTTGTTAAAAATCTTAGAGAGATTGTGGATACAAGGAACATACCTAAACATAATAAAGGCAATATACAGCAAAACAACAGTTCACATCAAACTAAATGGAGTGAAATTCAAAGCCATCTTCACTGAAATCAGGAACAAAACAAGGGTGTCTACTCTCTCTATATCTAGTCAATGTAGTACTTGAAGTTCTAGCTAGAGCAATAACACAACAAAAGGAGATCAAGAGGATACAAATTGGAAAGAAAAAGTCAAACTTCCACTACTCACTGATGGTATGATAGTATACATAAGTGGTCCCAGAAATTCTAACAGAGAATTTCTGCAATTCATAAATACTTGTAGTAATGTAGCAGAATACAAGATTAACTTAAAAAATCAGTAGCCCTTCTTTATACAGATTCTAAACAGGCAAAGAAACAAATCAGAGAAACATTATCATCAGAGGGGTACCTCACAATAGCCACAAATAACAAACAAATATCTTAGGGTAACACTAACCAAACAAGTGAAAGACTTGTATAATGAGAATTTTAAATCTTTGAAGAAAGAAATTGAGGAAGAAACCAAAAATGGAAAGATCTCTCATTATTCTTGGTAGGTGAAATTAACATAGTAAAATGGCAGTCTTACCAAAAGAAATCTACAGATTGAGTGCAATGCCCATCAAAATCGCAGCAAAATTCTTCACATACCTCAAAAGAACAATACTCAACTTTATACAGAAAAACAAAACAAAACAAAAAAAACAGATAGCCAAAACAATCCTGTTTTTTGAGAACCCACTTATTTGTTTGTGGCCATTCAGACCTGAAGTAACTACACAGAAACTTTATCAATTAAATCACTGCTTGGCCCAGTAGCTCTAGTTTCTTCTACATTCTTATTGGCTCATTCTTAATCTAACCTGTTTCTATTAATCTGTGCATCACCACAAGGCTGTGGCTTACTGGGTAAAGCTCCAGTAGACACTCCAGTGGGGCTATATGACTTCTCACTGACTTAACCTTCTTTCTCTCTGTATTCAGTTTAGTTTTCCCCGTTCATCTCTTCTGCCCTGCTATAGTAGGTCTAAGACAGTTCCTTTATTAACCAATGGTATTCACAGTATACAGAGGGGAATCTCACATCAATCTTGTACAGTAAAGGAATTTCTGAAGGTATTACAATCTGTGATTTCAAACACTACTATAAAGTTACCATAATGAAAACAGCCAGGTATTTGCATAAAATGAAATTGAACCAAAGACCCATATATCAGTCTACACACTGATGAGCACCTGATTTTGGACAAAGAAGCCAAAACTATAAAATGAATAAAAGAAAATATATTTAATAAATGGTGCTGGCATAACTGGAAATCAACATATAGAAGAATGAAAATAGATCCATATCCACTGCCATGCATAAAACTCACCTCCAAATAGAACAAAGACATCAACATAAAACTAACCATGCTAAATATCATAGAAAAGAAAGTGGGAAATATGCTTGAACTCATTGGTATATGAGACCATTTCCTAAGTCTAACCCCAGTAACACAGACACTGAGAGCAACAATTCATAAATGGGATACTGAGAATATTACCTAAAACAAAGGATATGCTCAACAAAACAAAATTGAAATCTACAGAATGGGGAAAGATCTTCACCAACCCCACAATTGACAGAGGGATGATCTCCAAAATATGCCAAGCACTCAAAAATTTAATAAAAGAACAAATAGTCCAATAAAAATGGGATAAAGAACTAAACAGAGACTCTCAACAGACAAATCTCAAATGGCAGAAAGACACCTACAGAAATGCTCAACATCCTTAGCCATCAGAGGAATGCATATCAAAACAGCTCTGAGATTCCATCTTAAACCTGTCAAAATGGCCAATATCAAAAATACTTATGACAACTTATGCTGGAGAGGATATAGGATAAGGTGAACACTCTTCCATTACTGGTGGGAGTGAAAATTTGTACAGCCACTTTGAAAATCAATATGGTGATTTCTCAGAAAATTAGAAAACAATCTACCTCAAGGCCCAGCAATGACACTTTTGGGTACCCAAAGGATGCTCAATCATACCACAGGACATGTGTTGAACTATATTAACAGCAGCATTATTCATAATAGCCAGAACCTGGAAACAGTCTAAATGCCCCTTGACTGATGAATGGTTAGAGAAAATGTGGTACATTTATATAATGGAGTACTACTCCATGAAGAAAAAAAAATAATGACATTTTGAAATTTGCAGGCAAATGGATAGAGTTAGAAAAAAAAAACATATTGAGTGAGGTAACCCAAACCCAGAAAGAAAACTGTAACATGTACTTACTCATAAGTAGCTTTTAGTCATAAAGCAAAGTAAAGTCAGCCTACAGTCCACAACCCCTGGAGAACCTAGACAAAAAAGATGACCCTAAGAGAGACAAGCATGAATCAACATAGGAAAATGAAAAAGACAAGTTCTTTTGAGTAAATTGGCAGTGTGGGTGTCATGGGAGAGGGGAAGAAGGGAAGTAGAGAAAAATATATAGTTCAATAAAAATTATAAAGAATGAGATTGAGAAGGATATTTCATAGTCATCAAAGGGAAAATCCACCAAGATGATGTCCAAATTCTGAACATCTATTTCCCAAATACAATGGCACCCATATTTGTAAAATAAGATTATATATTACTAAAGCTTATATCACATACATCATACAATTAAGAGTGGGAGACTTTAACACCCCACTCTCACCAATAGATAGGTTGGCAAGACAGAAATTTAACAGAGAAATGATGAAAGTAACAAATGTATGTTTCAACTGTAACTAACAGATGTCTACAGAACATTTTACCCAAACACAAATAATAAAACATCTTTTCAAGACTGCAAGGAACTTTCTCCAAAATTAACCACATACTCTAGATTAAAAGCACATTGCAACAGATACATAAAGTTTAAATAACCCACTTTATCTTATCAGACCACTCTGAATTAAAACTGAATTTTAAAAACAGCAAAAAGAACAGAAAGTCTACCAATTCTTGGAAACTGAACAACTTTCCATTGAGTTACCACAGAGTCAAGAAACAAATAAAGAATTTAAGAATTCCTAGAATTCAATGAAAATGAATACACCAGATACCCAAACTTATGGTACACAGTGAAAACAGTGCTAAGAGGAGGATTTGTAGAACTAAGTACCTTTATGAAGAATTTGGAAAAATCTCATTCTAGCAACTTAGCAGCTAAAACCTCTGGAACAAAAATCTCTGGACCAAAAAGAAGCAGACACACCCAATGGTAGTAGATGGCAGGAAATAATTAAACTGAGGTCTGAAATCAATAAAATATAAATAAAAAGAATACAAAGAATCAATGAAACAGTTACTTCTTCAAGAAAATAAAACAGAAAAATCCTTATCTAAACTAACTAAAGAAACAGATAGATTATCAAATCAAATTAGAAAAGAAAATAGGGACATAGCAACAAACTCTGAGGAAGTTCAGAGAATCATTAGGTCACACTTCAAAAACCTGTACTCCACAAAACTGTAAAATCTAATATAAATGGACAAATTTCTTGATTGATACTATTTACCAAAGATAACTCAAGATGAGATTTAAATATAGATCTATAACCATTAGTGAAATAGAAGAAGTCATTAAAAGTCTTTCAACCAAAAAGGCATGGGACAAATAGTTTTAATACAGAATTCTATGAGATGTTCAAAGAAGTGCTAATACCATTACTCTTCAAATTATTCTATACAATAAAATCAGAAGAAAAACTGCCAAATTCTTTCTATGAGGTGACAATAACTCTTGATACCCAAACCACACAAAAACTCAATGAAGAAAGAGAATTACAGACAAATTTCCCTCCTGAATATTAATGTAAATATACTCAATAAACCACTGGCAAATTGAATCTGATAACATCAAAAAGTTCATCCACCATGACAAGCTGACTTCATTCCAGAGATGCAGGGATGGTTTAACATGCAAAAATCTGTCTATGTAATCCATCATATAAACAAACTGAAAGAAAAAAAAACACATGATAATCTAGATGATGACATGTCTTTGATAAACTAAAATACCCCTTCACAATAAATCCTTGGATATTAGGAATAAAAGAGACACACCTAAACATAATAAAAGCAGCATACATAAAGTTGACAGACAATATCAAATTAAATGGAGGGAAAATCAAAGCAATTCCACTAAAATTACAAAGAAGACAAGTTTGCCACTCTGTCCACTCTGTTCATACTTATTCAGTATACTACTTAAAGTTCTATTAGAGTAATAAGACAACTAAAGGAATGCAAATTGGAAAGGAATAAATCAATATATTTTTATTTTCAGATGATATGACACTATACATAAAGGAACTAAAAAGTATACCAGGGAACTCCTGATTCCCCAATTAAAGCTGACTAATTCCTTTGGTCAAGTGGTTGAACACAAGAATAACTCAAAAAATTAGTAGCCCTTTTATATTCAAATGATAAATGGATTAATAAATCAAGAGAATCAATACCCTTTATAATAATCACAAATAATATAAAATAGCATGATGTATCTCTAATGTATTTCTAAACAAGTGAAAGACCTGTATGACAAGAACTTCAAGTCTTTGAATAAAGAAATTAAAGAAGATATTAGATGATAGAAAGATAGCTCATGTTCAAGGATCAGTAGAATTAACATAGTAATAATGGCCATCTTACCAACCTCAATCTACAGATTCAATGCAAAATTTCCACTGAAATCCCAACACAATTCTTTATAGACTCTGAAAATAATACTCAGCTTCATATGGAAAAACAAAAAATTCAAGATTGCTGAAACAATTCTGTACAATAAAGGCAATTATGGAGGTATTGCCATTCCTGATTTCAAGCTCTATGAAAGAGTTATAGTAATAAAAACTGAATGGTTTTGTTACAAAAAGAGATCGGTGGATCAGTTGAATTGAATCAAAGATCCAGATGTAAACCCACACACCCATTAACATCTCATTTATGAAAAAGAAGCTAAAATTATACAATGGAAATGGGAAAGCATCTTCAACAAATGGTGCTAGTATAACTGGATGGTGGCATGTAGACAAATGTAAATTGATTCATATCTATCATGCTGAACAAAACTTAAGTCCAACTGGATCAAAGACCTAAACGTAAATCCAGGTACACTTAAGTTGATATAAGAGAAATTGGGAAATAACCTCAAACACATTTGCACATGAGACAGTTCTCAGACAAGAACACCCATAGGGCAGGCACTAACATCAATAATTAATAAATGGGACCTCATGAAATCGATAAGTTTCTGTAAGGCAAAGAACACTGTCAATATGATACTGTCAATAGAACAAAACAGCACCATACAGAATGGGAAAAGATCTTTACTCCACATTGGGCAGAGGGCTGACTTTCAAAATATATAAAGAACTCAAGAAACTAGATATGAACAAATCAAATAATCCAATTAAAAATGGAGTACACTGAAGTCAATAAAATAGAAACAAAGAAAACAATACAAAAAAATCAATGAAACAAAGAGTTAGTTTTTCAAGAAAATCAACAAGATGGACAAACCCTTATCTAAACTAACCAAAGGACAGTGAGCAATTATTCAAATTAACAAAATCAGAAATGAAAAGGCGATATAACAACATACACTGAGGAAATCCAGAGAATCATCAAGCCATAGTTCAAAAACATTCTTCACAAAATTGGAAAATTTAAAAGAAATGACCAATTTTCTAGATAGGTACCACATACCAAAATTAAAGATAGACCAGATAAACATTTTTAAAAGTCCTATAACCCCTAAGGAAATAGAGAAGCAGTCATTAAAAGTTTCTCAACCAAACAAATCCCAGGGCCAGCTGATTTTAATAAAGGAACTTCCAGAGGCATCATCATCCCTGAATTCAAGCTCTACTATAGAGCTATAGTAATTAAAACAGTTTGATATTGACATAAGAATAGACAAGTGGACCAACAGAATCAAATTAAAGATGCTGACATTAATCCACACACCTATGAACACCTGATTTATGACAAGAAAACCAAAACTGTACAATTGAAAAAAAGCAGTTTTAACAAACGCTGATGGCATAAATGGATATCAGTATGTAGAAGAATGCAAATAGATGGATATCTATTACCCTGCATAAAACTCAAACCCAAGAGGATCAAAGACCTCAACACAAAGCCAGTTACACTGAACCTAATAGAAGAAAAATTGGGAAGGAGACTTGAATGCATTAACATTGGAGACCACTTTCTAAACACAACCCCAGTAGCACAGACACTGAGAGCAACAATTAATAAATGGGAACTCCTGAAATTGAGAAGGTTTTGTTAGGCAAAAGATAGTAAATAAGATAAAATGGCAGCATACAGAATGGAAAAAGATCTTCACCAATCCCACAACTGACAGAGAGCTGATCTCCAAAATATAGAAAGAACTCAAGAAACTAGACATTAAAATACCAAATAATTCCATTAAAAAACCGGGGTACAGATTTAAACAGAGAATTCACAACAAAAAAATCTCAAATGGCTGAAAGATATTTAAGAGACTTTTCAACATTGTTAATCAGCAGGGAAATCCAAATCAAAATGACTGTGAGATACTATCTTATACCTGTCAAAATGGTGAAGATAAGCAACACTTATGACAGCCTATGCTGGAGGGGATGTGGAGTAAGGGGAATACTCCTCTACTGCTGGTGGGAGTGCAAATTTGTACAGTCACTTTGAAATGATGACTTCTCAGAAACTTGGGGATCAATCTACTGCAAAACCCATCTATACCACTCTTGGGCATTTACTTAAAGAATGTTTCATCATACCACAAGGACATTTGTTCAACTATGTTCATAGCAGTGCTGTTCATAATAGCTAGAACCTAGAAACAACCTAGATGGCCCTCAACTGAAGAATGAATAAAGAAAATGTGGTACATTTATACAATGGAGTAATATTCAGCAATTCTAGTAGGAGGCCGCAGTTAATTGCCAGCTGCTCAGCCTAGAAATAATCACCATATTATTTGAAATAGTGTGTGGCCAATAGCTTAAGTGCATTTCTGGTTAACTTTTATATCCTAAACTAGTCCATCTCCATTAATCTGTGTATTTCCATGTGGCTGTGGCTTACAGGGTAAAGATCCAGCATCTGTCTCTGGCCAGGCTACATGTCTTCTCCTGACTCTGCCTTCTTTATCCCAGCATTTTGTTTAGTTTTGTCCAGCTAGCTCTGTTCTACCCTGTCAGGCCAAGCCAATTTTCCTTATTCATTAATAGTAATCACAGCATACAAAGAGGAATCCCACATCAAACAGTAAACAATAATGGTATCATGAAATTTGCAGCCAAATGGATGGAACTAGAAAAAATTATCCTGAGTAAATTAATCAAACCCAAAAAGAGAAGCATAGTATGCAATCACTCATAAGTGGATATATTAGATATAAAGCAATGGATAACCAGGATAAAATCCACAGTCTCATAGAAGCAGACCCTAAGAGGGATGTATAGATCACCCTAGGAGAAGGAAATGGATGAGATCTCCTGGGTAAACTGTGGGAGGGATTAGAGGGGAGGGAATGGGCGATAGGAACATGAGGGATTGTCATGGCCAAGTTGAGTGAGGGTTGGAGAGGGAGAGCAGTGAAAGAGATAGATATCTTGATAGAGGGAGCCATTATGGGGTTAGGGAGAAACTATTGCCAGGGATATCCACAGGAATTCACAAGGCTGACCCAAGTTAACACTCTTAGCAATAGTGAGTGTAGAGGGTGCCTGAACTGCCTTCTCCTGTAGTTGGATTGGTAACTACCCTTATTGCCATCACAGAACCTTCACCCATGATGGAATTAGAGGCAGAGATGCACAGCCAAGCACTAGAAAGAGCTCTGGGAGACCAGTCAAAGAGAGCAATGAGGGTTTATAAAAGAAAGGAGGAGGGTTCAAGATCATGATGTGTAAACTCACTGGGGAAGACAAGCCAGGCTTGTGGGAGCTCAGGGATTTTAGACAATTAGTAGGAAGCCTGAATGGAACCAACCTAGGTCCTCTTCATGTGGGTGACAGTTGTGTAGCTTGTTCTGTTTGTGGTGCCCCTATCAGAGAGACTAAGATCTGTCCATGAAATGTGAACTGGCTTTTTTGAACATGTTCCCTATGGTAAAATGCTCAGACTTGATGCAGCAGGGAGGAGCTTGGTCCTACCTCAACTTGATATGCCAAGCTTTATTGACTCCTAATGAGAGGCCTTACTATTTCTTATGAGTGGATGGAGTGGGGGTAGAACGGAGGTAGAGAGAGGGAATGGGAGGAGAGAAAGATAAGGGGAAACTGTGGTTAATATGTAAAATGAATAAAAAATATAAAAAATGGGGTACAGATCTAAATAGATTTCTCAACAGAAGAATCTCAAGTATCCAAGGAACACTTAAAGAAAAATGTTTTAAAAAATTCTTAACTCTCAGGGAAATACAAAACAAAAATGGCTCTGTGGTTCCACTTAGCACCTGTTAGAATGGCTAAGATCAAAAACCAAAAGATAGCTCATGCTGGAGAGAATGTGAAGCAAGGCGAACACCCCTCCATTGCTGGTGGAAGTGAAAACTTGTACAGTTACTTTTGAGGCCAGTGTGCCAGCTTCTCAGAAAACTAAAAATCAACCTACCACAAGACCCAACTATACAACTCTTGGGTATATACCCAAAGAATACTCAGTCATACCACAAGATACTTCCTCAACTATGCTCATAGCAGCTTTATTGTAATAGCCAGAACCTGGAAATGACATCAATGTCCCTCAACCAAGGAATGGATAAAGAAAAGGTAGTACATTTACACAATGGAATATTACTCAGCTGTTAAAAGAAAGGATATCAGGAAATTTGCATGCAAATGAATGGAACTAGGAAAAAAATCACCCTAAGTGAGGTGACCTAGACCCAGAAAGACAAACATGGCATGTACTCACTCATAAGTTGATATTAACTGTAAAATAGAGGATAACTATGTTAAAATCCACAGACCCAGAGAGACTAGGTAATAAGCAGGGTTCATGGGGGGTAGCACCATATCTCCCTGGAAAGGAGAAATAGAAAACAGAGATTTCTGTGAGGGTGCTGAGGGCCAGTGTGGATGGCAATATAAGTGATCAGGTGGAGAAGTACAGACAGTAAGAGTACAGAATGATACTACTGGAAAGGGGGAACATTTCAGGGTCAGGTAAAAACCTGGTAGAAGGAAATCTCCCAGAAAGCTACAAGGAGGACCCCAGATTAGGCTTCTAGCAATAGTGGATAAATAGACCCTCTCCTATGATCAGCTTGGTGCCTAGCCTAATTGTCATCAGAGAGGTTTCATCCAGCAACTGAAGGAAACAAATGCAGACCCACAGCCAAATATTAGGCAGAGTTTAGGTAATCCAGCAGAAGAAGAGTAGGAAGGATTGTAGGAGCCAGAGAGGTCAAGGACACCACAAGAAAACTCACAGAATCAATTAATATGGACTCTCAGGGGCTCACAGAGACTGAACCAACACCTACATGGGACTGAACTAAGCTCACTGTGGTGTGGGAGAATTATCTATATTCTGTCAATCATGTATTTTAATAAAACGCTGATTGGCCAGGCAGGAAGTATAGACGGGTCAATCAGACAGGAAGTAGAGGTGGGGCAATGAGAACAGGAGAATGCTAGGAAGGAGGAAGCCCATTCCTCCATTTCTGCCCAGACCACAGAGAAGCAAGATGTAACCTGCCCCCCCCCCCCCCGGAAAAGGTACTGAGCCACATGGCTAACACAGACAGGAATTATGAGTTACCGAAGATGTAAGAATTAGTTAATACGAAGATTGAGCTAATGGGCCAATCAGTTTATAATCTTAGGGAGTCCTGTGTGTGATTTTATTTGGGGCTTGTCTACTTGTTGGGGTACCGGGCGGAACAGAAACCCCAACAAGCAGGCCCCTCATGTTACATCTCTGCATACATTACATTTGTGCAACTTGATCTTCTTGTGGTACTCCTAAGAGTGGGAACAGGAACTGTCTTGAACTCTTTTAGGACATTATTCCTCATACTAGGTTACCTTGCCGAACCTTAATACATGGGGAGATGTTAAGTCTTACTGCAACTTGATAAACCATGTTTTGTTGATATCCATGGGAGACCTGCCCTTTTCTAAACAGAAAGAGAGAAGGAATGGATTAGGGGGTGGGCACAGAGAGGGGTTGGGAGAAGGGACTAGGAGGAGAAGAGGGAGGAAAAAATAAATAAATAATTTTTTAAAAAGTTGATTCTTGAAAATAGTAAAATCTAAGCTAAAAGATATACAAAAATCTAATCAAGAATGAGAGTAGGGTGCCGCTACAGCATTTCAGATTTAAAATGATCACACAAATATTGTAATATTTTATGCAAATGTATTCAGTGCCACTGATGAAGCTGGTAAATTCCTATAAAGACAGCATGTCAATGCAAACTAAAGAACCAACATATCTCTAAAAGAATGTTTAATTTATTTGTAAACATGGGCCCACAAAAAAATCTACTTTCATGTAAATTCAATGGAGAATTCCATCTAATATTTAATAGAGAAATGTTGTAATTATATGGAATACTTCCATGTACTTCTTCAGAATAGAAACACTTCCCAAATAGTTACATGACTGAGAATATTTCCATTATAAAATAAAACAAAGCATTAAGAGACAACTATTGAAAATTATTACTCATGAATATAACTATCAAAAATTCTTATACATTTAGCAAATTAAATCCAATAACAGCATTCAAAGTGATAATATGATGATTTAATTAAAAAATACTAGCTCCATTTAACTATTGACCCTAAGATTCTAGAAAAGAGCAATTTATTTAAAATTCAGTAAATTTATCATGTCAAAAAGATGCTCCACTGAAAGTTACACTCACACCCATACCCATACCACTGCCAACAACAAAATACAGAGGAACTGAAATAAAGAAGAGCTCTCAATATCCAGCAAAGATTAAGCATAAATCCTGGATTCTACAGAAGCCTGGGTAGTGTAGTAGAAGAAGAAAGAAAAAATTAGCCTCTGCTTCTCCATCTCCCTACGTCTGAGATCAGCTCAGAAGCAGAAAGAAATCAATGAAATAAAGGGGTAATTAGAAGATGCCAAAAGTCCTCTCCACCACCACCTTACACACCAAAGGCTTTGTTCCAAGACTACGGTAGCCATCACAATTTGAAAGCCCAGTTTAGGAAACTCTCTGGGGCCAATATGTTGAGTGTCCCTCAGAAAAGTGACAGATGCCATTACCTCATGTTTCCTGATGAAACAGAGCTACTGTTAGCATACAACTATTGAGGTGTCAATGAGTAGCCACAGGTTCCTTCTAATCCTAAAATCCAATTGCCACTGTGCTAGGCCCAACCAGCATTGTGACCACAGACCCTAGGGCCAAACAGAATTCAGTCCCTCACTGAAGCATCCCCTCCTTTGAATGAGCCAAATGGTGTTCTAAGCATTGTCATGTGTAATACTTCATCTATCACAGTCCTTCATAATGCTACTACATTTAAAGATATTTTTCTTGAAATGTTGAGAAGAATTATAGTTTTCTGAAGTTCTACAACTGTAAATGAATTTTTGGCTGCCAGTGTGGATTTGTCTTTTCTCATTTCCCTCCCTTAGCTTCACTGAAAACAAACAAACAAACACCATCAATTGCTTGAGGGTGATGTTCATTTCTTCATCTACACAGTGGCCTGAAGAGAGAAGCCTGGGTAAATGTGTCCTACTTGTTAAATTAAACTGTAATATAACTTCTATTGGGAAAGTTGCTTCCTATTTGTTCACAAATCCAAATACAGTGTCCCTGGGACTCTCCCCTGGTTGTTCTCTGTAGCCTCCTGTTAGACAGTCTGACTACTATCACCAAAAGTGGAGTAGGGTGTTGCTAAGTGTCCCCTGCAAGAGCAGAGATGAGATAAGTAGTCTCCTCCAACATGCATTTTCCATTCAGGTTCTACAAGACCTTTATTAACCTGCTCACAGTATTTTTAAATTATACTAAATCTGAAATCTAAAAGATAGCAAAGAAAATGTTACTAATATTTGAATATTAACCTGATGGAAATAAATGCTATAATGGAGGATAGTTGATTGAAAATAAAAAAATATACCAAATGCTGTGAGTGTCATCAAAATAGTATAAAGACAGGTGGGCGGTGGTGGTACATGCCTTTAATATCAGCACACAGGAGGCAGAGGCAGGCAGATCTCTGTGAGTTCTAGGACAGCTTGGTCTACAAGAGCTAGCTTCAGGACAGGCTCCAAAGCTACAGAAAACAATGTTAACATGTTCTATGAAAACCATACTTCTTGAAATGTGGTAATATAAAGTACTTAATATGGGATTTAAAAACAAAAAAATTGAAAAACAGGATTTGTTTTCTCTTGTTAATTGACTACACTCTTCATATAAATCCTAGTGAGTTAGCTTTAAATAGATAAATTAAGCACCACTACATAAACATCTGTACAGGCAACTCCAAATGAAATGTACCATGAAGCAGAGAAGAGTCTATACAATCAACATAAAAGTCATTCTCTGCTAATGACACATCTCAAAACATTACTAGGAAAATCACCTTAAAAAGCATTAATTCAGGCACTATTTCAACTATTTAAATTATCTCAGTCACCTCAGAAGTGTGATTCCATCACATAAAATAAAACCACCAAGGACTATGAAAGAAATTTCTTTAATGCAGTACATACAATGTATGCTAATAATGACTCTGTAAACAATATATATCTAGAAACAAAATTTAAAAAACTAAATTAAAGGTAAAAGATAAACATAAATGAATACACATACATGACTAGGATTGACAAATACGAGACATAGAGGCAGGTGGACTGACTGACCAAGAAGTAAATATTGGAGGCAAGATAAAAATGAAAAGGAGTAAGACATAAACTGTCGAGCTCTGAAGTGCAGCATTCCCCTTGTCCTCTCTCAGAGGTTTCTGACGTCTAAAGTGTCAAGTCTTTCAAAGTTGATAATTCTGCAACATGGTAGATTTTACTTGTTATGTCTAGTTTGAAAGATAGAAAAACATCTGCAGAGTTAATTTTCTCTTAGAAAGGTTTATAAGACAAACTCAAACTATTTTATCCAACACTCCATTCAGAGACAAATTAATTGAGTGTCTTCAAAATTTTGAAAGGTAATTCAGAGTAATATTTTATTAGCAAAATATAAAGACATTCAATAATTGATTTATATGTTGCAAAAAGACAGATCCAACCTGCAGAAACTAGCTGTCCTTATCCTCTGTGAAATCCTAGGTTTGGGGATTATGCTTCACCATAGATTCAAAAGTTTGCATTTCAGGTACCCTAGGCAGCCATCAAGTCTAGTAAAGCGCTGATGCAGGTCATAACAATGAAGTATGTAGAGTCTTTCTGTTGCTTCTCTGCCTTCAACATGGCTAGATTAGTGCAGTGGAAGTGTGACCCTTGCTGCACATCTTCACAATATCCTCATGTGCTTCATAGAGCAGCCTTGAGTGTAAAGAAACAGGACGCTAACTACCTGAAGAAGCACTACACCCCTGTTTTTAAAGGTTCTGTCACAGGCAACGTTCAGGATGAGAAAGATAATTGACACGTCTATCTATTCATTGCGATAAGGCACACACAGATGGAAAGAAAGGATACTCTCTGCTAAGGCTCATCAACATTGGTGCCTTTATGTCAGATGTGTCAATTCCATGTTTTGCTACCAGTAAATGTTGACTGTTGGATTAAATGAAAGATAATCACAAAGAATAATAACAAAACAATACTTTTACAATCAATTCTAATTTTTAAAAATACATTATAGTGATATTTTATTTGTATTTTAATAAATAAACCTTGCCTGGAGATCAGAGAGGAAAACAGCCCCTCTGGTCATCCTTACAGACAGGCAGTGGTGACACACACCTTTCATCCCAGTAGCCACACTAGTTTTCCATAGAAGCTGGGCAGTAGTAATCCCAGCCCTAGAGAGGAATCTAATACAGAAGGAGACACTTCTTATACACAGTCTCATTCTGAGATTCCTGGAAGCAGGCTCCCCATTTAGGACTGAGGTAGAGGGAGGAGCCCGTGGCTGGCTGTTTTGCTTTTCTGACCTTCAGGTTGAACCCCAATATCTGTCCACCACCTTCCCTTTAAACAAAGTATTAGAATGTGTAGAAGTAGTGATCCTACTCTTTAAAATCAGGTACATTACTAGGCTTTATTTGTTATATAAGCATCATCAGATCTTTAGGTAAAGTATACTTACAATAGACTGTAAGTGTGTGTGTGTGTGTGCGTGTGTGTGTGTGTGTGTGTGTGTGTGTGTGTGTGTGTGTTCGTGTGCCTGTGCACACGTGCATGTATGGGTGTTTATCTTTGGAGGGCAGTAGTCAACTCCAAGAATTGCTCTCACTGTTCTTATCTTACGTTTTTCCTTTACTGAAAATAAATTTTTCATACAATATATCCTGATGACATTTTCCCCTCCCTCTACTCCTCCAAGTTTTTTTTCCATCTCTTCTCTCATCCAGATTCACACCCCTTATAAATCTTGCTAAAAAAAAAAGATGCATCTATGGAATAATAATAAAATATAATTAATAAGATAAAACAAAAACAAACACATCTGCTTAGGAAAAAAGCGCCTGAAGAAAATGAGACCAAGAAAAGGCACAAGAAACATACAAAGAAACAGAGACCCACTCATTCACACACTCAGGAATCCATGAAAACACAAAACCACAAGAATAATATATTCACAAAAAAAACTGGTAGGGTTAAAAAAAATCAATAATAAAAAGATAAAATGTAAAATAAAACAAGAAAAAAAAGAAAAAGGCCTGTCACGACATTATGTGATGAGGAACATCCAAAGGTCCTTGAGTTCACTTTCCGCTGGCCATCTACCAGGCATGCAGCCTGCCCCTAAGAGTAATTTGATTTGCCAATGATTCTCCCCTGGAGAAAACTAATTTTTTACTTTTGAATGTTTATTTACTGGAGATTGCTTCTGGATTTGTCAATGAGTCTCCCTTGGAGAAAACTATTTTTTTACTTTTGAATGTTTATTTACTGGAGATTGCTTCTGGAGTTGTCAATGAGTCTCCCTTGGAGAAAGCAAAATATTTGCCTTTGAGTATTTACTTATTGGAGATTGCTTCTGGGTTAGGGATGGGGCATGTGTCTGCTTCTCCTTTTAGCTCTAGGACCCCATCTAATGCAGACCTGTGCAGAACCTGTGCATGCTGCCTCAGTAACAGTTACTTCATATGTGCCTTGGTCATGTTGAATTTAGAATGCCTGTTTCCTTGGTGTTCTCCATCCTCTCTAGCTTTTACCATCTTTCTGGCTCCTCTTCCACTGTGTCTCCTGAGCTCTGAGGGGGAGATATGGATTTGATGGAGACATCCCATTTAGGGCTAAGTGTTCCAAGGTCTCTCATTTTCTGCATATTGCCTGGCTGTCTTCATCTTATTTTTAAAACAGGGTCTGTCACTAAATCTGGAGTTGAAGTTTCTGATGTATTAGCTGGCTAGTGAGCCTTCTAAGTCTGCCTCTCTGCCTCCCAGCAACAGGATTACATAAGCCTATCCAGCTTCCTGTGAGGGCTTTTTGGATGCAACCTCAGAGTCTCATGCTGTGCAGCAAGCCACTTATCAATTGAACCATCTCTCCAGCATCCCTAAATATTTGAAAATGTACTATATATCAAATTATTGATGAATTATTACCTTACTAATATTAATACTTTACATTCTTGCTTAGTAAAGCTTATGATTTGCGAATTATTGGGGGACTGCCAGGGATTCAGTTCTAGCAGCAGCCCAGCTGACATCACTGTTCTATAAAAGTACAAGTTGCATAGTCAATGAAAGGAAAAACCTTCTTCAGAGACCAAAAACAGAATAATGACCTTCCTCAGTCAGACTAATGAAAATTCACTTTATTGACACTCTCCATTCCACTGGAGGTGGGTGTTTCTGTGGCTGTCTAAAGACATAGGAGGCAAGGAAGGAAGTGTTAGAGGTACAGGTGCCAATGGAAATCATCACTTTCTTCCTATCTCTACAGCTCCAACCCCTATGAATAAAAGAATAAGGTTGAGTTTCAATAAAGCAATGGGAATGCTTACTAATGCTTGAATATCTGTCTTCTCTGTTATTCCACATGTGCCTTTTCATCCTTTCTCAACTAGGATCCCACTAGTTATCATGGAAACAGTCTCATATGAGAATAGAGTTGGAAGTGTTTTCAACGGAGGCAAATTGCCATGCATTCAATTCTCAGAGCTGGGTTTATAACACAGTTGAAGAGTATCAAAATTAAACCAGAAATTAGACTGCTGAATTATTCTGGATTAAACTCTAGGAGGCAGGTTGCTTGTCTCTTCAGGAGAATCTATGAATCTGAGCTGCCAAAATGATTAGACAATGAACACCACACTGGGAGAAAATGGATTTGTAGAAGAAAGAGACAAATAAAATCTCCCATCCCTCTGCTACAGATTTCAAACATCCCTTTGGTGTGAAGTACTTGAATTACTGCATTGAGAAGCTCTTAGAACTATGGAAATAGCACAAATTCAATCATTTATAGACTAGCCTTTAATTAGGAAAAATAAAAAAGCCATTCAAGTCATATTAGAAATTCACTTATACACACATGCAAGGTGATGACTGCTAAGCTCAGGGTACCCAATAACAATTTTAACCTTATTCTTTAAGTCATGAAGACAAATGATGATCAAAGAGAGAAATCCACAATGAGCTGTTATAAACAAGCACATTGTACTGCTGCTATTAGCCATAATTGGGTTTTGGAAGGAAACAGAAGCTAGATGCAATATAGGTAATTAAAGAACAAGCTTTTGCTAACACTAGCAATCAAGAGGCTGTGGTTTTACAGACTTTGAATATATTGTGGTGCCCTGAAACTAAATAAGTAGTGTGCTTTGCTTTCTTACAAAACTGAGGTCTAATCCAAGCTATCAAACTATTTACTATCCATTTACAGCAAAGAGGAGCATTTTCAGAATCCTGAATTACCATAGATATCTCATTCTGAATCCTGGATGCTGAGAAAAAAGTCAGTTATGAAATCATGATAGCTAAATAACAAATCCCTAAAGAGTACATTACTGTAACTACAATCTCAACAGTAAACATATGAGGTTTTCTCTCTCTTTAAAATGAACCTATTGGTCAGTTTCAGGTGCCTAAAACATTATAATTAGGTACATTAGATCAAATATTGAAATTTAGATATGATAGCATGAAATCACAATTAAAATCATAATGAATATTAAAGAATTGTTATAAATGTCACAGCAGATGTTCAGAATATCTGGATAAATAAACATACTTAGTTCTTTGCAAAAGTTCAGACAAAAAAACATGAAAATTACCCCAGGAGACCCACTGAATAGAACCTTTTAGGAAATCCTTAATCATGTGGCTTTGAAGGAGCAGTTTTGCTCTCAAAGGAATAGCTTTTCAGATAAAAAGTTAAACTTGCTTATTTCTTTTTAGGTAAAAGGCAGAATCATAAATCTTTATGATATTAATTTTTCCTCTCTGGTTGCCTATCACATTATTCATAGACTATTCAGTTAAGCTTATCTTGGGGTGTTATTCTACACCATATTATTGACCAAAGAAGCATAATTGTTCTCAACACCAGTGAAGTTGGAGCATAAAAGGGGGGGAGGTGAGTCAAATAATCCCAAGATGACTGTGAAGTGGTGTATTCTAAGACCTTTCTTTGTAAGAGAGAAAATTGATAGAATAGGAACAGGGGTTCAACCTCAAGGTGTGAAGTGTGGGAAGGAGAGAGCAAGAGCTGGGCAGTCTGATGGCTTTCTCTGGGTACCCAAAAGTCATGTCCCAACCTGGTTAAGCCTCTTAAAGGCCATTGGTTGAAGGAAGTTCCCCATCCCCTCCCACTTTTGTCTAAGAAGAGAGTTACAAACCCAATACAAAACTATATACACTAGGAACAGATATCAAGTATAAAATTAGAATTACAACCAGTATAAAGAATTTTAAGCAAGGAATATATGCTAAATGTTTTAATAAACATTCTATCCTAAGGAGACTAAGCCTTGCATTGGAAATGGGTTGGCTAGATCATAATAGGGTGGCAACTATGACTATCTAATCTTCAACCCCATTAAGGCCTGAGAAGAGATATAATATTACTTGAGTAGGCAGGAAGTACATTAAAGCAGCTTCCAAAATGTGTAGTAGATGACTGAGACAACTGGCTACCCAAGCAATCACCCAAAGTCTCATTTGCAACGTTGAAGCAACCAATTTTGGCTAAGGCCTAGAGTAACTGGCAGATGATTTTCAGAGGCAGGAAAATGTTTAGAACCATCTTACCCTGTCTCAGAAAAGTTTAGCAGTCTTTTTTCTTGTATCCTGGTTGTCAAGTCTGGATACCCTGCACTTTGTCAGTGGTTGAGGCATGGGCAGTTCCTTGCCTAACAGCCAGTTGTTCCAAGGAGAAAGCAAACTCCAAGTGCAGTGTCTCCAGTGCTCAATATTCTCTTAAATTAGATTGGTGCTGCCAGGAGCAGATGTGTCTCATTGTCATGAAAAGTCTTAAGCTCTTAAAACATTTTAAATGCGATATTCCAAAGGTCTCTGAAAGATTTGAAGAATACCTATCTAAGTGAAATATATCTATATATCTAGAAAGCCTAATTAACATGACTACAAACAAGACTATTATAAGTGGTTATCTATTGACCTGTATTTCTTAATTATATATTACATTTTCAAATAAGCTTCACAAACACAATACCTTAATCAAGAGCAGAAATATACATATAAGAAAATTGACCTTAAATTTGTATCAATAGACCAAGATCCCACTATTGCAAAGTATTCATCTCTATAGCATATCTCCCTTTAAATATAAATGAACATTTATAAATAATCATTTAGGGAATTTGGGCATAGTTTTTTCCAGACTGCTTCCTGCTTTTTGTTGGGTGAAATATTTTTGTGGGTGTTCATTGTGAACTTTCAGGGCATCTTAGTCTATCAAACCACATTAGTTTGTGGAAACAAAAGAATAGCTTTTCTAAAGTAACAAATCCTTAGACCTAAATTTTGACATTAAGATACCTTTAAACATAAATGTTGATTTAGCTTAGCAGCCCATACAATGAAATGTCTTTCTGTACTTAGATCAATCTCAGTCATAAAAGTTAAAGGAAACACCATAATATACATAATCCAGACTCTCTGTGTGTATTCTATCTTTACATGGCTCATTTTTCTTACTCTATTACTTTCTCTACAAGTTTACTCTGTTTAAAGGCATTGTTTTATTTTTTAAAAAATCATTTACTTCTTTTTATAACTCTCTGTATTCTTTTTCTTCTCTCTCCCAAGTCTAAGTACATTTATCCAACATTGTGACCATTTTAGAGGTTTTTTCCATCTGAATCTGTCTTTATTGTGTATCTGTAATCATTTTCTGGCCAGAAGTGCCTCTTTTTTGTAAGCAGGCATAGCTAGGACTAAGTCCTCTGTTCTGTCTGTTGGCTCCACCCTGTCCAACATGGCAGAGGCATGTTCACTGCCTCTGGGAACCATTCTCTCCTCCCCAGATTCAGGGTTGCAGCAGGTCTGTGTCCCTATTAAGTAATTAATCACATGCTGCTCACAGACCCCATTTAAATGCTCCATAGCCAGACCTCCCAAAAGAGTCAGAGCTATTTGTGCTGATAAACCAGAAAACTGCCCTTTGGAAACCATGTGGGTTTTTTTTTGCTTTAGTTTGTTTGCTTGTTTTTCTGCTACTGCTGAATCAGGAAGACCTCTTTTAATGGAGCTACTGTGTTCCTGCTCTCCAGCAGCTAACAAAGCAAGAAGAAGCATTAAACTGTGTTTTTGGGGTGTGTGTGTGTTTGTGTGTGTGTGTGTGTGTGTGTGTGTGTATGAGAGAGAGAGAGAGAGAGAGAGAGAGAGAGAGAGAGAGAGAGAGAGAGGGAGGGAGGGAGGGAGGGAGGGAGAGAGAGGGAGGGAGGGAGGGAGGGAGGGAGGGAGGGAGGGAGAGAGAGAGAGAGAGAGAGAGAGAGAGAGAGAGAGAGTCTAGAATTTCTTTTCAAGCTCTCTTGGGCTTTTGTTTTTAATGTAAATATAGTCAGCCCCATGTTGGGTGCCAGATGAAGCTGAACATGTTAAATGGGAAGAATACAAGTCAAATAATCCCATCCTAAGGCCTTTATTAAGGAAGAAAAATCACGGAACAGGAATGTGGGTTCAACCTCAAGGTGTGAAGCATGAGAAGAGAGTGAGAACTGGGTCTGCCAGTGGCTTTCTCTGGGTACCCAAAAGTCACGCCCCAACCTGGTTCAGCCTCTTAAAGGTCATTGGCTGAAGGAGGTTCCCCATCACACCAGCCTTGGCCTGTGGTTATGTTGGAATTAAGAGGACTGGACCAGATCATGTCCTTATGGACAAGTCACAATCTCCATCTTAAATTCATGTCAGAATAAGTTCCTCTGTTCCCAATCAAAATTATTTTATGTAGGGAGCATTTTGCATATTTTAGTCCCATCTAGAATTAGTCTGCTGATCTTGGTTGAGTTCTCTAGACTTGGAAGTCACCTTCTAAAGCCTGTTGCCAGGTCTGTCCAGTTTTTCTGATTTGACAGAGTGGTATATTAATGAAAATATTTCTATGGTGGGAATGAATCTTATGGTCAGGTGTGCAAACCTCTAAAGGTCCTTGAAGGTATGAATTTCTTAGTATGAGATAAGAAGTAAAACACTTTGGCATCTCAGGACCTAAGAGATCAGACGGCTGCAAATGTGTGACTTGATGAATTTCTTCAGCATGTGTCACTGGTTGCTGAAATGGAAAGAATGAAAGCCTAAAGAAATGATTCAGTGATTAAGATTGTTGATTGCTCCTCCGGAATATACAGGCTTGATCCAATGAACCCACATGTCAGCTCACAAGTATTCACAACTCCAGTTTTAGAGAATCTGACACCTTTTGGCCTTCATGGAAACCAGAAGTGCATGTGATATATAGATATGTATTCAGGCAAATACTAATACACATAAAATATTAAAATAAATATTTAAAATTTTTAATTAAAAGAATAGCAACGCTTATGGGATTGTTTGGGGACAATTAGTCAAGGCCACATATCTAAGTTACATGGAATAGTGCCTAAGTAAGATAATCTATTATTAATAATTATTATTTCAGATAGAGAGACAAGTACATAAAAAACTAGTGGGTGTGACAATTAGAGATAAGTAAACAAGAGTTTCTTAGGTCTTTAAGAAGAACTAGGGACCAGATCTGGCTGATGTCCATAAAACCTGCCTTTCTTGCCTAGGTAATGGCTAGTACAAGACACTGAGCCAATGTGTATATATGTTACATATATGTCTCACAGACTTCCGAATACTAGAAATTTGCCTCTGTTATCTAGTAAAGTACTTCTCTATAACAGGAAGCTATCAGTTATGATAGATGGAAAAACTTTTCAGCTTAGGTCCCAAGTGAAAGGATATCATGATACATACAGAAAAGAAGTCCTCCTCTTGGTCTCCCATTAGAATTTCTCCTACTGGCCTGGCTATGTGTGGAGTAAAGGGAATATAATATGCTTGGCAACTCTAGAAATCTCCAACTTTAGACTACCAAAAGACAGTCTTGAAAAATGTCATGGTAAACAAAATAGCAGAGAATAATAAAGTATCTTGGTCCTCCACCAGGCACCTGAGGACATACCAGATGCAAAAGTCTCTTATACTGATCACTCTAAAACAGATTGTCCTAGGAAGATAATGAAAATGAGGAACTCCTTGCAGTCAATCAGCTCTGAACATCACCATAAATAACATATTAATGTCCTTATACTTTGGATTTCACATTTCCACCAAAGGCTAAATTACTAAAAAACTTGGTCCCAGTTCAGGCACTACTGGGTACTGATGAAGTATCTAGGTGGCATTACCTAATTAAGGAAGGCTCGATACTGAGCATAGTCAGTGAGGATATTAAGAAAGGGGTACAGTTATTCATTGGTAGTGGTACTACAATCTGTACAATCATTATGGAAATCAGTGTGGTGGTGCCTCAGGAAGCTGTGAATAGATCCACCTATACTACTCTTGAGTACATATACCCGAAGGACTTGACTCATCCATGTTCATTACTGTTCTATTTATAATCACACAAAATTGAAAATAGCTTAGATGTCTATCAACTGATGAATGGATAATAAAGATGTAGTACATTTACACAATTTATATTACTCGGTTCTTTAAAAAATGAATTTTTCAGGTAAATGTAAAAAGCATCATTGTTGAGGTAACCCAGATCCCAAAAGACAAATGTTGTATATTTTCTTTTATATGTGGATGTTGGTTTTTAAGCCTTCTATAGTTAATGGCAGCCTGAGAGTCCAGCTCTTCAAGGGCACCTCCTGAGTTTGAAGAAAGAGTCCATAACGAAGTGAAACTGAACTTATCTTTTTCCATTTGAGGGTAAAGACTCACATACATGATCTGAGGATCATGTTCTTTATTATTCTGTAGCTCTAATTCTACCTCTATAGCTTCTAGTTCTTTTTTGTTTCAATTCTCCATTCCAATTCTCCCCTGCTTCCTTGTTCACCTGGTTTAAGTATTTTTTTATAGAATATTTAATACAAAATGAAAAAAGTCACAGGAATTACATCTCACTGGTCACGGCACATTTTTGGGTCAACCATAAGGGGTCAAGTATTTACCATGGCAATGTAAGGTTTCAAGGTTCCACATTTAAGGCTGTGACCAGAGTCTGGGACACAGTGCTCAGTGAGACAAGCTGCAGTGAGATCTGCACAGAGAGTTGGGTTTTATCAGCCATACTTGCCAAATGGAGGACTGGCCTGGTTTTTTAGGTTTCTTTGTATTAATAACCTTGGTTAGACATCTGCAACTCTGACTTTATGCAAATCTGTAAAGTTTTTAACTTATGATTCATATACAGAAACATTTATTCTACTTTGAACTTGCTCTGAGGTGAAAATAAGATAATTATGTATAACTTAGACTGGGGAGAATTTGTTGTTCTCTTGTGTTAGTCTGAGTAAAAGGAAAAAAGCAGGCTCTTTTAAGTGTCTTACAGTTCTGATGGGACAACAAATCTAGTTATGAAGCATATCCTAACCAATTTTCAATATATCAAAATTATACAGATTAATGATTAGTCATCTTCCTTACCATCTACAGATATATGTGGCCATAAGATTGAGATGCAATCATGAGATTACATATACATTTATTTAAAAATTACACACTACAGTGCAGATATTGGCGAGACACCATAGCTGCTTTTGCACATGTGAAATTACAGACAAGAGCAACAGTTTCCAGAGTTGGTGGTTTCACAGCCTTTCCCATATGAGATTCTTCTCCATCAAAGAATCATTCCTTTGGTGAGCTAATTGATGAACAATACTTGTTACCTGCTGTATACTTCCACAGCCTATGACATGTAGGCATACTACAATCAGAATAACCACAGAGGTTAGTTATCAAGTAAGAGACTGGTGAAGATAGAAGGATTCCTCCAGAAAATGGCAATAGAATATATAAAGAGACAAGGGTAAGATTAGAACAGGAGAATTAAATGGGAAGCAGGAGGAAAGATGTGGGTAATAAAGAATATGGGAGGAGCAATTGATGCTAAGAACCATTTGAGATACTATATGGAAATATACTACTTTAAAAACTTCCTAAAATATATACATATATGAAGGAAATATAAATGGTATCACAAAATAGTGGGGGAAACAATGCCCCCAACTAGACATCTCTCACCACAAAATAAAACTTCCACTGCCAGGGAAGAGTTACATATAATCAAATTGTTAGCCAAAGAGACCCTAAGGAAACTTCCAAACAATTCGGGGTTTTGACAAGGCTATTAGTTGTTCTGTATATGGAATTGAACATGAGAAAAGAAAGCTGAAGATGGAGGCTAAAAAGAAATACCACACTAGCTCAGAATTGAGTATAAAAAGGGTTATTTACTTAGGGGTAGACTCACAGATCACAGTCCTCTGCATGAACAGAAAGCAAGAACCGAATCCAGCAGCCAGAAGAGAGAGCACACATTTTATGTTGGAATTTATAGCATAAGAGACCACACCCAAGTGGGCTGGTATCTTAAAGGCTACTGGCTGAAGGAGTTTCTCCAGCATCTCCCTCTTTTGTTAAAATAAGAGAGTTCTAAAACTAATATAAAACTATGTATAATAAGAACAAATATCAAGTATAAAAACTAGAATTACAACCAGCATAAATAATATCAAGCAAGACACATATGCAAAATGTTTCAATAATTATCCTATCCTAAGGAGTCTAAGTCTTATATTAGAAATAAATTAGACAAATCATGAGAGGAAAGAAATTATGACTATCTAGTCTTCAACACCATCAAAGACCTGAGAAGGAAAATAATATTACTTGAGTAAACAAGAAGTATAATCAAGCAACTTCCAAAATGTGCAATAAATGACAGAGACAACTGACAAACTGGGCAATCACCCAAAGTCTCACTTGCAATGTTAGAGCAACCAACTTTGGCTAAGGCCTAGAGTAACTGACAGAACATTTTCAGAGGCAGGAAATTTTTTGAAACTGTCTTACTCTGTCTTGGCAAGATTTGACAGTCTTTTTTTTTCTTGTATCCTGCTTGTTCTGTCCAGACACCATATATTTTGTCAGTGGTCAAGGCATGGGCAGTTCCTTGCCCAAAGGCTAGTTTTGCCAAGAAGAAAACAAGCTGAATATGGAGTGTCTTCAGTGCTCAGTATTCTCTCAGGAATAGATTCGTGCTGCCAGAACAATTGTGTCTCGTGTCAACAGAACCCTAAGTTATTTAAATGCCATAATTTACAGCTCTTTGAAGTTGAAGATTACATATCTATGCAGAATACAATTTCTATGTATCTAAAGAACCTGATTAGTCAGCAATAAGTATCACAAATATGGATGACTATTGACCTATAATCCTTAATACCTATATAGCTTAAAGACTAAGACTTCATATTAGAATATTAAACAATCTTTAAACAACTGTGCAACAAATGAGGACAATGATCTCAAACTATAAACAATGTTTAAATATCTTGATCAAATGTAGAAATGTATAGTTCAATATGATAAATATATCCTAAATTTTATCAGTATACAAAATGGCTTAAGCAGAGGTAGAAGCATGCAAGCATACAATATGACAAAATAACTAAGTGTAAAAACATTGCAAACATAAATAGGATCATATTCAATATAACAAATATAATTTTAATTTATATCAATATACAAGAATATATACCATTATAAATTGCCTATAAATAATAGCTCAAAAGTATTCACTCTATTACATACTATTATTATTAGTGTGATTAAGCTCACACTAATCTATCTATTATCCCATTCAAATTCCCTTTTTTCTTTTCTTTTCTTTTATTTAAAGAGATCCCTGAGCCTATATAAATTCCACCCAAACCCTCAACCTTATACTAGTTACGATCGACCCGTAACTGATGTCTCTAACCCTGAGGACAATCTTTGTTGGAAGAGAGGACATCATCTTCTAGAATTACTTCCCTCTGTCATGAGGGCAATGCTCGTTCTATGGAATTCTTTGAAAGTAAAATGATGGTTAAGTTTCAAAATTACTGTCTGGTCTCTGAGTATTAGGTAGGGTTTTTCTGAGGTTTTTATTTGGAGGTCTGGCCAGAATATTGTAAGAAGGTATACCATTTCAGTTAACCAAGTTGTAACCATCTTGAACAGCTGGTACCCAAAACTGATCTCATTGTAGCAATATCAGCATCATGACATCATATCAACCAGGTGGAATGTTTGTTGTGGGGCCCCATCTTCTTCCTGGAAACTTCAGAGATTACCACAGAAAAATTCATTGCTCGTTGCAGAAAGTTTAATCATTACTTACATATACATATATTCAATGGAAGCTATGATAGAGACAAAAATAGATGTGCAGAAAAGTCAATTTTTTTTCTAAATTCTTTCTTCTATCTGTCCCATACCAAATCACTCCTGGCATGAGACAGAAACTCTGAATTTTTCTTTTAACAATGTGCTTAGATTTAGAGAATGACAGAGCCATCTTCAAACTCCAAAGTCAGCTTTGATTTTTAGTGAGTCATGACTATTATTCTAGTGGGCCACCACACACACACACACACACACACACACACACACACACACACATTCAGTGATTTGTACCCTCAGATGACCTGTCTTCATAAGTCATAATTCTCTTTGATTGGTGATCCTATCTGGATAGTTATCTGTTCCTCTTTAGGCATCTAATGTCCAGGGTCTCTTGACTTTTTTAAGACGAGTGTTTCCTTGCAAAGAACAGAACCCTGCCCCAAGCATTATAAGGTTTCTTACCACCTGTATAATTGTCACCTCTGTGGACAAGCTATAATTTCTCTTTCTCAAGAGGTTTTTCTTTTACAAACCAAATCTTTATTAATTTTGACGACATTCATAATTTTTCTTCTCCTGTAAAAACAAGAGAGTTAAACCCCTTCCCCAGATATAGCACTCCTAGTTTCCATTGTGAGGTCAATGCATCCTTGAAATACAATGACTGATTTAATTCAGAAGGTGTTTTTCTATTATCCAATGTCTCTCTCCTACTGTTGTTCCTTTTTCATTAGCATTAAGAAAATTCACAGTTAATAAAGCATTATTCAAGCCATTTCTGGGGGTGTTTTCCATCACTTTATGTTTGCTTGACAAATCCTTTATAGATCGATTTGATCTTTCTATAACTGCCTAACTAATCAGTAAGATTGTTTGGTATACCTGTAATATGCTTTATATTATAATAAGCAAAAAACTGATTCATTTTCTTAGGAACATATGATGGACCATTATCTGTCTTTATTTATGCAGGTATACCTATAATGGCCATAACTTCTAATAAATGCATGACTACTGAATCTGCCTTTTCTGAGCTCAAAGCAGTTGCCCATTGAAAGCCTATATAAGTGTCAATGGTGTGAAGTACATATTTTAATTTTCCAAATTCTATAAAGTGGAACATATCCATCAATCAGATTTCATTCCTTTGAGTATCCTTTGAGTTAAACCCTGCAGGTAGCAGGATTTGGTTATTAAAAAAAAGAAGTAAGACATCTTTTTATAATCTCCTTAGCTTGTTGCCATGTACAAATTCTTTCTTTCTTTTTTTTTATTTTATTAAATTATAAAAGTTTCCATTTCCGCCCCTCCTCCCACCACCCTCCCACTCCCCCCACTCCCTCTCCTCCTCCCTCTCCATCCCTAAGAGCAGTCAGGGTTTCCTGCCCAGTGGGAAGTTCAAGTTCCTCCCGCCTCCCTCCAGGTCCAGGAAGGTGAGTGTCCAGACGGACTGGATCCACAAAATCCAGTATATGCAGAGGAAACAAGTCCCAGTGCCATTGTCAATGGCTTTTCAGAAAGACTCCGGCCAGCCACATTCAGAGAATCCGGCCACATTCAGAGAATCTGGTTGGATTGCGTCCTCGTTCAGTCCCAGTCCAACTGGCCTTGGTAAACTCTCATTAGATCCGTCCCCTTGTATCAGATTGTTCTCTGGACAGAAGAGAGGGTGCCTGAAACGGCCTAGGCCCATAACCATACTGATGAATATTTTGCTTATCACCATAGAACCTTCATCTGGCAATGGATGGAGATAGAGACAGAGACCCACATCGTATCACTGGACTTAACTCCCTAGGTCCAAACGAGAAGCAGAAGGAAAGAGAACGTGAGCAAAGACGGCAAGATCAGAGAGAACCTTCATCCCACGATGGATGGCGATACAGATGGAGACCCACATTGGAGCACCCGACTGAGTCCCCCAAGGTCCAAATGAGGAGCAGAAGGAGGAAGAAAATGAAAAAGGAAATAAGGACTGCGAGGGATGTGATCACCCAAACTCTTTCTTCAAACTTTTGCTATTCACATGATGTTTCTTATGAAATTCTGAGGTCTTTGGCATACTTCCAATCAATAATCAGTCAATTTCTCAATTACCTTGTGCAGGAAGATTATCTGGCAGACCTGTATGGGATTGGATATGTTATATATATATGGAACAAAACCTATTCCTGATTATATCTTGAACTTGTATGAATAATGAAGTCAATCCTTTATCATCTGTTATAAATTCAGTGGTTTCAATATGCAAGACAATTCTGCATATTGCAAATCAGTAACTATATTCAGAAGTTCTTTAAATTTCCTTAGCATCATGAGAATAGCATATATTTCTGCCTTTTGGACAGAATTATGAGGGTTTTGTTCTACCTTACTTAAATCTTCTGATTTACAACCAGCCTTTCCTGATTTATTTGCACCAGTATGGAATGTACTGGCTCCAGTTTTTGGTATGTCATATAAAATGTGGGGAAGAATCCAAGTAGTTGTCTTTATAAGGTTAATTCTATCACTTTTAAGATAATTGCTATTCATCTCTCCTAAAAAATTAGCAAAAGCTCTTTACCAGGGTGCATTGTCTTTCCATAATTTTTAATCTCATCAGTAATAAAATGCAGTATAATCAGTGTTGGACCTATTACTGCTAGTTAATGAAGTCTCAATTTTCCTTTTATAATCAATTCAGAAAACTTTTCCATATAAGTTTTTAACTTTGTACTTGTTTTATGTGCTAAAAATATCTATTCCAAGATAATATCCTCCATTTACTTTTCAGTTACTGTAGTGGAAATTCTGGAAGGCAATACGACTAGAAAGCAATAAAGATTTGGATCCACCCTATCCAATAATTTCTGTAATTTCTGTCCTCCTGTAATTTCTCTTCAATGATTGTCAATTATTTTTCAGTCTCAGTTGTTAATTCCCTGGGACTATTGAAGTCTTTGTCACCATCTAAGGTTTGGTTTAAATAAGTTATTAAATCAGGTATTATCGCAACAGCCAGCAGTACACTGGAGATGTCTCCTAAAAATCTTTCAAAGTCATTAAGAGTCTATAATCAGTCTCTCCTAATTTGTGCCTTTTGTGTTCTAATTTTCTGTAACCCTATTTACAGCACAGAGACCTGCAATTAGACAATATGCAGAAGCTGAGAGGTTTTGGAACACTCATTCCATAATGGTAAAACAAAATTGTAAGAGATAGAGAGGATTTATGACACCCAGGAAACAATGTCTTCCAGGCACAGCAGGACAGACACAATATAAACTCACAGAGACTGTGGCAGCATGTGTAAGGCCTGAACAGGTTCAAGCCAGACAGTGTCCCAATAACGAGAGAAGGAAGTGGCCAAGTGTCCCACCCCTAACCAAGAAGCTATCTAAAACTGACAACCTTATGACAAAGAAAACTAAATTTCGTGGGGTACATTATCCACACTTAAGGGCATACTTCTTGCCCAGCAGTCGATGGCCAACACGAAAGGAACTCCGTGGTATTTTGTAGATAATTTGCCTTGTATTGCTTGCTTTTTTTGAGGTTTTCTTGGGCTTATGGGGGTGGTTGTTAGTTTTTTTGTGAGAGTTTCTGTATTTCTTTTTTTAATATTTTTACTCTGTGTGAATATTTTTTCATTTGTAGTTTGCTTTTTAAAAGCAGAGAGAAAGGAAAAGAGAAAGAATGAAAGAAAGAGCATGGAGTTGAGTGGCTGGGATCTGGGAGGAGGGCTGGGGGAGCACAACTGTGATGAGAATATACTTCTTAAGAAAATGTGAAGGGTGTGTGGAGGAGCCAGAGGGGGCAGGCTGGAGGCGGAGCCAGAGGGGGTGGGCTGGAGGCGGAGCCAGAGGGGCGGGCTGGAGGCAGAGCCAGAGGGGGATGGGCTGGAGAAAGCCATAATCAGAAAAATCAATAAAAGAAAAAAGTGATCTTAGGACCCCTGGCCCTTTCATTTCCCATCCTTCTGGATTGCTGGCCACTATGATGAGGTAACCTCCAATCTACTGCAGTGTTCTGTCCCCCATAGGACCTACACAACAGTGCCATCATGAAGCCATGAATTGAAACAAACTTTTCCTTCCTTGGTTGATTCTCTCGGGTATTCTGCCAGCAATGGTCATCTACTTAGCACAAACAATGTGATTTATTTATAGACTAATGATGATGTAGGACTCATAAATTGTAAAGTGCAATCACCTCAAATGAAGGAATCTTTCCTCCCTGATAAATTCAATATTATAAATTCCTGATAAAATTTGTACTTAATAAATATTGATGGTCAAAAGAGTCAATAGAATGAAAATTTTCATTAGAAGTCAAGATTCGTTGAGTCTCCTTCTGGGGTCACAGCAGGAGTAGAAAACTTTCACTGTTTCGAAATAAAAGTCACTTTGAATCAGTTTACATTAGTGACTGATCACATTCACTCTATTACTCTAAAATAGAAATGTAATAAAATGAATGGTATATTTTTATTTTTTCTTCCCAATGTTGCAGTTCATACTGCTTAAAGAGCTGGTATCAAATACTAATTCTGCCATATGGCCTAAATTATATTTGGGACACATTACTACATTTAAATAATAACATTATAAAACACTGCCACTGGGGTATTTACTTGCTATTCTAAGGGTTTGGCACATATGAACACAATTGATTTTCCTATAAACTCTGAGACATATGTCCATTTATTATTTTCACATAATGGATGCTGGGAAAGGGTAGAATAGAATTCACAAGATGATGCCAATTTTAAGTTACAGAACCAAGAATCAAGGAGCCTCACCCCTACAACAGCCAGACCGGCATCCCAAAACCCAGGTAATACTGCCCTCTATCCCAGCTACACTCCTCTAGTATCACTGCAAGTACTCTTCCTCTTTTTACCACCACACCCAGGTCCACACATCTGGAGGAAGTCATCCACTCTGTCAGAGGCCAGGCAAGGATCCTGAAAAGCAGGTAAGCCACCACCCCACCTGCCTGCTCTGCCCAGTAAAACCTCAACTCTTCCTCCTCTCTTTGCTACTCAATGCTGGCCCATACCTCTGGAAGAATCTTTCCACCCACAAGAAGCTATGCCAGCATCTAGAACCCCAGGGAATATTTTTATCCATTCTGCCTGCCTGTGCTTGTCCATCATAATTCCAATCACCCATCATCTCTTTATCATCATATGCAGGCCCACACCATGGTGGAAGCCTACCACCTCATTAGAGGTCAGGACAGAATTCTGAACCCCAGGAAACTCACGGAAAATCAGACAGAAGTCTCCTACCCCACCAGAAGCCAGGTCAGCATCTGAATCCCAGAGGATCCCTAGCCAGATCAGAGACGGTACATATATACCCAGAAATTCAGTCACAAACTCAGGCAGGAACTTTCTGCTGGACCAAATACCATCCAGGCCATTAGAAGTCCAGCCCTCAACATTGGCAGAGACACTGTACTCAATCAAAGACCACAAAATCCAGAAAATCGGAGAGGAAAGAGAGCACTCACCTAACAAAGACTACCTAGAAATTGGCACCTGGACCTATAGTCATTCCAAATCCAGAAGCCTAAACGTTAGTGTGAGAACACAAACAACAGAAGCCAAGAGAACATGTCACTACTCAGACATTTCTTTACAGCAAGCCAGTACTTGCTGCAAGGGTACTGCAACACAGTGGAAGCACAAGAAAATGATCTTAAAGTCAACTTTATGATGATGATAGAGGTCCTTAAAAATGAGATGAAAAACTTCCTCAAAGAAATCAGGGGCAAAAAAACCCCCCAGAAATTGGAGAAAGTCAACAAATCCCCTTCAAGAATGGCAAGAAAGCCAAGAAGAAAGAAAAAAACAAGCAGGTGAAGAAAACTATTCATGACATAAAATTGAAATACAAGCCATAAAGAAAACACACAAAGTGAGGGAATTCAGGAAATGGAAGTCTGCATTGGTGAACAAGCATGACAGGTGCACGCATCACTAAATGAGTTCAAGAAACTGAAGGGAAAATCTCCAATATTAAAAATAGAGTTGAAGAATTCACTCATCAAAGAAAATGCTAAAGCTGAAATATCTGCAGCATTGAACATCTAGGAAACCAGGTTCCCTATGAAAACTCCAGACAATAATATTTTCTAGGAATAGAAAAAAGACAGTAATACCAGCTACTAGATCAAAAATCCAGAAAATATATTGAAAAAAATCATAGAAGAAAATTTACCTAACCTAAAGAAGGACATGTCTATAAAGATACAGGAAGTTTACAGAACACCAAGCATATTGAATCAGAAAAGAAAGTTTCCTTACCACATAATAATCAAAACACTAAATATACAGGACAAAGAAAAATATTACAAGATGTAAGAGAAAAAGGCAAAGTAACATATAAATGCAGACCTATAAGAATTATAACTGATTTCTCAATGGAGACTTTAAAGGTCAGAAAGTCCTGTACAGATGTATTGCAGATTCTAAGACACTATACACACAAGCCTGGACTACTATACACAGCAAAACTGTCAATGACCATAGATGGATGAAAAAAATATCCACAAACCCAGTGGTACAGAAGGTACTAGAAGAGAAACTCAAGAAATTTAACTACACTCACAAAAATACAGGCAATAGATAGTCTTATGCCAACAAAATCCAAAGAAGTGAAACAAATGCACACCACCACCACTACCCCACCACCAACAACAACAACAACAAGACAATAATAATAAATGGAAAAAATAATCAGTGATCATTAATATCTCTCAATATCAATGGACTAAAATCACCAATAAAAAGACCATACTTTCTTTTCAGTACATCATGAAAAAACTTCTCCAAAACTGAAAAGAAAGAAGGTGAAATAACCCCCTATACCCTATCAGATCATCGTGGATTAAAATTGGATTTGAGAAAAAATGGAAAGTCTACAAACTCACGGAAACTGAACAACTATCTACTGTATTATAATTGGGTCAAGAAATAAATAAAGCTAAAGAATTCCTAGAATTCAAAGATAATAAATGTATACACCGAAACTTATGAGCCATGATAAATGAGTGGTAAGAGGAAAGAAAACTCACAGAATCATCTAACCTGGCCTCAGAGGGGCTCACGGAGTCTGAGCTGACAACCAGGGAGCCTGCATGGGACTGAGCTAGGACCTCTGCATATATCTGACAGCTGTGTAGCTTGGACTTCTGTGACTCCTAACAGTGGGAGCCTGAGTTGTCTCTGACTCTTTTGCTCACTTTTGGGAACCCACTCCTTCTACTAGGTTGCCTTGCCCAGTCTTAATACAAGGTGGGGAGCTTAGTCTTACTACAACATAATATGTCATGTTTTATCAATAGTCGTAGAAGGCCTGCCCTTTTCTGAATAGAAACAGAGTAGGAATGGATAAGGCAGTAGAGGAGAGATTGGGTTAGAGACTGGAAGGAGAGATTGGAGAGGAAACTGGAGTCAGGATTTAAAACAAAATAAATACTATTTTTTCTACAGACAATATTCATTCTCCAAAATAAATTTGAGATAAACTAGGAATTTAAAACAACCTAATTTTGAATATTCTAACTATATTTTCATATAAATTTCTCATCAAAAACATGCAGATATTACATAATGTTAGCACTATCATCTTTCTAAATATTAATAATTAAAATTGATTGATATAATGTTCATGATGTTGTGTTTGAGGTCACACCCACAGACTCTGGTTATACTAAAGAAGGTAACAATCTACTTAGATGGAATAGATAAGACCCCAAAGTCTCCAATTTGCACTATAAAAAATTCTGGAAAAAAATAAAGGATGTAGAATAAGTTGATTAAGGTAATTCCTAAAGAAAAATTGATTATTGTAGTAGTTTAAATAAGAATAACCCCCATAGACTCATGTGTTTGAATCCTTGGTCCATAGGGAGCAGCATTTTAGGATGTATGGGTTTGTTGGAGTAGGTGTGGCTTTTTTGAGGGAAGTGTGTCACTTTCGGGGTAGATTTGGAGGTCTCATGTGATCAAGCTATGTCCAATGTGACCCAGTTTCTGCTGCTTGTGGATCAAAATGCAGAACTCTCAGCTCCTTCTTTAGCACCATACCTGCCTGCATGCTGCCTTGCTTCTTTCTAAGATGATAATGGAATAAATCTCTAAAACAGTAAGTCATCCCCAATTAAATGTTTTCCTTCATAAGAGTTGCTGTGGTCATGGAGCCTCTTCACAGGAACAGAAACCATAACTAAGACGATTATAATTACTTTAGCTCAGAAAACAATATCAGTCAATAACAAATACGAAGCCATGAACAAATGAATGGCTTTCTGCATAGGTTAGGAAGAATGTAGGTATTCTATTGACATGAATACCTTTGTAAAAATAAGCAATAGTCTCAAATACAGCTACTGAAGCTATAAATCAATACATTTCAGTGAATTATAATGAATGGCCCATGATCCCATCTATGCTCATACTTTTGTGATAGAGAATTAATTGGATGTTCTATTTAGAGGCAGTGCTATTGAAACAGCCTGCTATCAACACCAAATGGGTATATCTATATAAATCAACTAGCAAGCAAATAATGGGATTGAATTAAACAAAGAAAAACATATACCCACAAAGGTGAATTCAGTATTGGAGAACCTCAATTGTAATTTTTTTCATATTCTGAATCAAATGCAAAATGTCCAGCATGGTCTTCCCAGCACGCACAATTTGTTGAAAGTCAGAGTGCCGCTTCAATGCATTCTGATTCTTTATTTTGTTACATAATAATTTGCTTTAAAAGAAACACTGTGAGCTTGGGAACTGTTCAGCATTTATTTACCACGGTGGGCTAATCACATTCAGTGAGGTATAGAAACTCAATAATGAGTGCTACAGTATATAAGCTAATTGCTAGGATAAAACCAAGTGAATAATTACTTAACTCCAGAATGAGGCCTGCGGGAATTTTTCCTTAATAAAGGTTTAATTCACCAGTGATAATGAATGCAATCTCACATAATACTGAATAACACCATTAGCATAATGGTTGTGATACAAAAACTATAATTAGAACTAACCAGAAACGTTAATTACAACCACCAAGGTACTGAATGAAATACTGTTGTTTAAGAAATTGACCTGCCTTAATGTCATGCTTTAGGAGCTAAGGATACATCAGTAATTAAATGTATATGTATTTATATACATATGCATACATATAAACATATAACAGGGTCCTCTTCATTATTCTTAAAATTCTATAAAATATAACAAATATATTAAGAAGGAATTGTCTCAAATTCAAAATACAAGCTAAAGATGATTAAAATATTTTTCTTGGTTAAATATTAATATCCACATTTATATTTTAAGAACCCAATGTTAGAGTAAATATTTCCAATTCTCTATTTTACTGATGTTAGTACAATGAATACTATATGTAGTATGGAAAATAAATACATAAAGTGAAATAATTATATACAGTGGAAATATCAATAATCAAAAAAAGTTAAAATACAAAACTAAAACTCAGCTATTTTAGTTATCATATATACAAAGGAAAATACATATAAGTAAAATATTTACAGGCACACATGATGGACCTATATATGTGTTAAGCAATAACCATGTGTCATACTTTATTAAATTAAAAAAATAACAACAAAAATGTCACATACCTTGTACTTAAAATATGGTTTGTTTCCATAATAATAGTACTCTGTTTCAAAATAAAGTAAACCCTTTAAGAGAAGTTCTCTAGCTAGAATAAGCTAGGCATGTTCAAAAATTAAAGCAAAAACATCTTCATATACATAGCAAGTTTGAGACAAACATAGGCTACATAATACTCGAAGGAAGAAAGGAAAGAAAGAAAGAAAGAAAGAAAGAAAGAAAGAAAGAAAGAAAGAAAGAAAGAAAGAAAGAAAGAAGGGAAGGATGATGGGAGGGATGATGGGAGGGATGAAGGGAGGGAGAGAGAGAGAAATAGGGAAGGGAAGGGAAGGAAGGAAGAAGTGCAGGAAGAAAGAAGAAAGGAAGGAAGGAAGGAAGGAAGGAAGGAAGGAAGGAAGGAAGGAAAGAAGGAAGGAAGGAAGGAAGGAAGGAAGAAAAATAGAACTTAAGGAGAAAATTTAGAAACATCCCATGAGCCAAATCAGTCAAAACTTGGAAAATATTCTAGAATCAATCAATTCATAATTTGTCCTCAGTTACTCTTTATATTTTAATTTCTTTATTTAGTTTCAATTCAATAAATATACTACCATCTTCTAAAGTTGTTAGTCTTGTCCCTACATTACATTTTCCAATAGTCTAACACAGTCTCTTAGAACTCATATTTGTTCTTCCATACAGAGCACCTACAGAGCACCTCCCTTCCACAGCAAGAACATTATTCATTAATGAAATATCACCTCCTTGGAATTATTCATAGAAGAGATACCATTATTCTTTGAATAAACATCATAGTGTTCTGTGACCTGTTACAAATGAACTGGGTCATTACACCCACTTGACCATAGTCCAGTATCATTATGGCAAGAAGCATGGTTACATGAAGGAAGACATGAAGGAAGAGAGGTAGTTTGGAGTTCTACATCTCTAACCAAAGGCAACAAGAAGAGAGTGCCACACTGGACATGGTTGGCCATGGCTGGACCATGTGAGACCTCAAAGCCCACCCCCAGGGACACATTTACTCCAACACCTACTCCAATAGGGTCATACCTCATAAAAGTGCCACTCCCTGTGAGCCTATGGGGTCCATTTTTATACAAATCACCACAGCCTTTCCAATGGGACTCCATGTTATTTGATGCTGATAAAGTGGATGAGGTGATATTTCATTCTGGGTTTAATTTTCATTTAAAAAATAATATATTTGTGTGTGTGTGTGTTGTGTGTGTGTGTGTGTGTGTGAGAGAGAGAGAGAGAGAGAGAGAGAGAGAGAGAGAGAGAGAGAGAGAATGTCACCTGTGTGTGTAATCATGGAAGCCAGAAGAAGTCATTGGATGCTCTGAGGCTTCAAAAAGTCTCAGAAGTTGTGGGACAACCAACATGGGTGCTGATAACAGAACTCAGGTCACCTGGAAGAATTGCAAGCACACTTTAAATATATAAAAAAATTTTATTCTATGTATTCACATGTTTGTGTCTGTGTATTTGTCTATATGTTCACCACATGTGTGCCTGAGCCCATAGAAATGAGATAAAGGCATCAGATATATTGGAACTGTAGTCACAGGAAGCTGTGAGCCATCATGTTCTTGTAGGAAACAAACCAAGGGCAGGTAGAGGTACAAGAATGGTAACTGCTCCTAACCATGCTGAGACATCTCTCTAACCTCATCAACAGTAAGAACTCTCAACTTCTGATCCACTTCGCCAGCCCTAGATTTCTTCAATGAAGAGAGTTAATACATTTTTCTATAAAGCTACTATTTGTATTCCTTCTTTTGAAAAATGTCAATGCAGATTCTTTGAAAATAAATATGTTAGTTGTTTTCTGACTATTGAAATGCTAAATTCCTTACATGTTATAATATTAACTTACTTTTTATTGTTGATATTAAGCTAAACATTTTTCTCCACTCCATCCCTTCCTTACCTCTCCTTTTCTACCCTCTTCCATGACCCTCATTCTCCCAATTTACACAGGAGATCTTGTCTTTTTCTCCTTCCTGTGTATATCCATGTATCCTCTTTGTTGTCTAGGTTCTCTGAGGTTGTGGACTGTAGGCTGGTTTTATTTTGCTTTATGTCTAAGATACTTATGAGTGAGCACATATTGTATTGATCTTTCTGAGACTGGGTTACCTCATTCAATATGTGTTTTTCTGGATTCATCCATTTGCTGCAAATTTCAAAGATTTCATTTTTTTTACCATTTGTAGCTCTCCATTATGTAAATGTACCTCACTTTATTGATACTTAGGTTGAAAGGCATCTAGGTTGTTTTCAGGTTCTGGCTATTTTGAATAATGCTGCTCTGAACATAGTCGAGCATATGTCCTTAGGGTATGATTGAGTATCCTTTGAATATAAATACCCAAATGTGGTATTGCTGGGTCTTGAGGTAGATTGTTTCCTAATTTTCTGAGAAATCACCATACTGATTTCCAAACCACCAGTATAAGTTTGCAGTCCCACCAGCAATCAATGAGTCTTCACCTTACCACACATTTTTTTCAGCATAAGCTGTCATCAGTGTTTTGGATCTTGGCCATTCTGACAGGTGTAAGATGGAATCTCAAAATTGTTTTGATCTGAATTTCTCTGATGGCTAAGGATGTTGAGCATTTCCTTATGTATCTATCAGTCATTTGAGACTTGTCTGTTGAGAGTTATCTCTTTAGGTCTGTGTCCTATTTTTATTGGATTATTTGTTCTTTTATATATTTTTGAGATCAGCCTTTTGTCCAATGTGGGGTTGGTGAAGATCTTTTTCCAATCTGTAGGCTGCCATTTTGTCTTGCTGACCAGGTCCTTTGCTTTACAGAAGCTTCTCAGTTTCAGGAGTTCCCATTTATTAATTGTTTCTCTCAGTTTCTGTGCTACTGGGATTTCATTTAGGACATAGTTCCCTGTGCCAATTCATTCAAGTGTACCTCCCCAAAAACATGAAAGATTTTTCCATTTTCTGTTGTCTTATTCAATTTCTTTCTTCAACGATTTAAAGTTCTTTTCATAGAGACCTTTCACTTGTTTGGTTAGTTATCCCAAAATATTTTATGCTATTTGTGGCTACTAAGAAAGGTGATGTTTCTCTGATTACTTTCTCAGCCAATTTATCATCTGTATAAAGGAGGGCTACTGATTGAATTTTAGTAAATTTATCCTGCTATACTACTGAAGGTGTTTATGAGTTGTAGAAGCTCCCTGGTAGCATATTTGGGGTCACTTATATCTACTATAATATCAGAAAATAGTGAGAGTTTGACTTCTTTTCTGATTTATATTCCTTTGATATCTTTTTCTTGTCTTAATTGATCTAGCTAGAACTTCAAGAACTATACTGAAAAGATTTGGATAGAGTGGACAAGCTTGTCTTGTTCCTAATATCAGTGGTATCACATTGAGTTTTTCTCCATTTAGTTTGATGTTGGCTGTTGGCTGTTGGCTGTTGGCTTGTTGTGTATTGCCTTTAGTATGCTTATGTATGTTCCTTGTATCCCCACTCTCTCCAAGATTTTTATAATGAACAGATGTTGAATTTTGTCAAAGGCTTTTTTCAACATCTAATGAGATGATCATGTAGCTTTTTTCTTTCAGTTTGTTTATATGACTGATTATACTGATAGATATTTGTATGTTGAACCATCCCTGTATCTCTGGGATGAAGCCTGTTTGGTCATAGTGGATGATTTTTCTAACGTGTTCTTGAATTCAATTTGCCAGTATTGTATTGAGTATTTTTTCATCAACATTCAAGAGTGATATTGGTCTGTAATTCTCTTTCTTAGTAGTATCTTGTACAGTTTGGTTATCGGGGTAACTGCAGCCTTGTAAAAAATGTTTGGTAATGTTCCTTCTGTGTCTACTGTGTGCAATAATTTGAGGAGTATTGGTATTAGTTCTGTTTTGAAAATCTTGAAGAATACTGTGCGGAAATAATCTGGTCCTGGGCCTTTTTTGGTTGGGAGACTTTTTATGACTTTTTCTATTTCCTTAGCAGTTATGGGTCTATTTAATTTGATTATCTGGTCTTGATTTAATTTTGGTAAGTGATATTTATCCACAAAATTGTCCATTTCCTTTAAGCTTTCCCATTTTGTGTAATACAGGTTTTTGATGATTTTTTAGATTTTTGTCTCTGTCTGTTGTTTCACTTCTGATTTTGTTGATTTGAATATACTCTCTTTGCCTTTTGGTTAGTTTGGATAAATGTTTGTCTATTTTGTTGATTTTATCAAAGAACCAAGTCTTTTTCTCATTGATACTTTGTATTGTTTTCTTTGTTTCTATTCTGTTGATTTCACCTCTCAATTTGATTTTTTTTACTGTCATTTAGACCTCCTGGATGAGATTGTTTCTTTTTGTTCTAGAGCTTTCAGATGTTCTGCTAACTCACCAGTGTTGGATTTCTCCAGTTTCTGTATGTAGACATTTAGTGCTATGAACTTTCCTCTCTCTGCTGCTATCACTGTGTCCCACAAATTTGGGTGTATGGTGTGTTCATTTTCATTGAATTTTAGGAAGTCTTTAATTTCTTTATTTCTTGCTTGACCCATTGGTCATTCAGGTGGGCACTAATCAATTTTAATGCTTGTGGCCTTTCTGAAGTTAGTATTGGTGGTGAATTCTAACTTTAAGCCATGGTGATCCGATAAGATACATGGGTTTTTTTTATCTGTTGAGGTGAGATTTGCTTTGTTACTGAGTATGTGGTCAATTTTTGAGAAAGTTCCTTGGGGAAATGAGAAAGTATATTCTTTTATGTTTGGATGGAATGTTATATAAATGTCTGGTACATCTATTTGAGTCATAAAAATCTGCTGGTTAAGTGTATGTCTGGCAGAACTGTCCAGAGTAGGGTGTTGGGGTCTCTCACTACTAGTATGTGGGGCTTAATGTGTATTTAAGCTTTGAAAATGCTTTTTTACATAAAAGGGTGCCCTTGTATTGGTGGTATAGATGTTCAGTATAGAGATTTCCTCTTGATGGATCTTTCCAGTGACAAATATGAAATGTCCTTTGTCTCTTTAGACTGACTTTAGTTTGAACTTGATTTTGTTAGATATTAGCATAGCTACCCCATCTTGTTTCTTAGATCCATTTGATTGAAAAGTTTTTTCCTAACCCTTTACTCTTTGAGGTTGAGGTGTGTCTCTTGTATACAGCAGAAGAATGGATTCTGTTTTCATTTCTAATCTGTTAGTCCATCTCTTTTTAGAGGTGAGTTAAGTTCATTTATACTAAGGGATATTAATGGCCACTGATTGCTAATTCCTGTTATTTTAGTTTTTGTTGGTAGTGATGTTATTCTTTGTGTTTTCCCCTTCTTTGGGATTTTCTGCTTGGGATCATCTACTTGTCTGTGATTTTTTGTTTTTTTTTTTTTTCGGTGTAGCTGATTTTCTTGGGTTGGAGTGTTTCTTATAACACCTTTGTGTATGGCTAAATTTGTGGCTAGGTATTATTTAAATATGATTCTGTAATGGAATATCTTTTTTTACGTCTATGGTGATTTAAAGTTTTGCTGGGTATAGTAGTCTGGGCTGGAATACATGGTCTCTTAATGTCTGCACTTGACCGGGATCTTCTGACTTTCATTGTTTCCATTGAGAAGTCAGGTGTAATTTTGATAGGTCTGCCTTTATATGTTACTTGGCCTTTTTCTTTGCAGCTCTTATATTTTTTTTAATTCTGTATGCTTTATGTTTTGGTTATTATGTAGCAAGTGGATTTTTTTTGGTTCCATCTATTTGATATTCTGTAAACTTCTTATACCTTCATAGGTATGTCGTTCATGGGAAAGTTTTCTTCTATGATTTTGTTGAATATATTTTCTGTGCCTTTCAGTTGGACTTCTCCTTTTATCCCTATTATTCTTAATTTTGTTCTTTTTATGTTGTCCCATAGTTTCCAGATATTTATTATATTTTGTTAGATTTAACATTTTTTTACCTTGTTATCTATCCATCTTTTCCTCCAATTGGTGTCATTGGGGCTGTGTGATCACTCTTCCTGGTGTCAGTAGATCCAAGGCTCAGATGTTTGTTCCTCATGGTGGAATTGAGACCATGGTGCTGGTCATTCTGGAGGTTGCTTGTCACTTCCCGAGGTCCAGGCCTGCCTGTGCTGACTCCAGCAGAGGTAGGGTGGACTGGTGGGTCTTTCTTGCCTGCTGACTCTGACAGAGGTCAGGAGGGCAGGCAGTTGGGCTTTTGTTGACTGCTGGCTCTGACAGAGTTCAGCTGGGTGGGCAGGCAGTCATGTATCCCTTGCCTGCTTGATCTGGTGGAAGTCCTAATATTAACGTATTAAATATATTTTCTCCCATTATTGTATATGTTCTCTCTTTACAGTGTGTGCTAGCTAGGTTTCTATTGTTATGATAAACACTATGAACAAATGCACCTTAGATAAAGGTTTAGTTGACCTTACAGTTAACTGTTCACTTTCAAGGAACCTCAGACCAGAAACTCAAGACAGTAACTTAGAGGCAGGGACTGTTCCTGAGGCCATGGAGGGATATTGTTTACTTACCATGCCTTGCTCAACCTGATTTCTTATATAACCCATGACCGCCAACCCAGGGGTTGCACTGCCCACTGTGGGTTGGACCCTCCTACAGCAATCATTAATCAAGAAAATGTCCAGAGACTTTCCTACAGGCTAATCTGATACAATACTTTCTTCAATTGTGGTTTCCTCTTACCATATGACCTAATTCGTATCAGGATGAAACGGAAAAAAAAAAAACTAGCTAATGACTATAATAAAAAAAAATAGACCCTTAATCAAAGAAAGTGTCACATTTGAGAAGCCATCATCTTCCACAACTCTGGAGGGGCCATATGACAGAGAGTAAAGATGAAAGAAAAAGATTATGACCTATAAATCAGAGATACAAAGTCAACTTTGGCAACAAAGATGAAGAAGCATCCTCTCTACTTAAGATATTTCTGTAACTTACCATTGGGCATGCACAACACAATAATCTCCAGGATAAACTATGGAATTTGTTTACACACATTTCTCTAATGTTCTCTGCCAAGTTACAAGTAGCTCCCACCACTGTACAATTTAGAAATGCCTCTGCCTGCATCTCAAAAGAAGCAGGCTTTGTGTTTTTTGTGTTTAGCAGCCTTGTGGCTTGTCCTTTTTCTCTACATTCTCAGGTTTATGCATCAGTAGATAAAAATTCACCTTGCCATGGACCCTGAACCATTTAGCTAACTGAAAAGAAAAAAAGAAGTGACTCCTAACCCTGTGCCTGCTGCTCTATAGCCTTTGGTGGAAGAGAGGAGTAAAGGTAAAAGGACAAGGAACAACCACAGGAAAGAGAAATTTGGAAATGCCAGAAAAATCTGTCCAGAACTTAATAGTATATAAATCTTTAGAAAAGAGACACATAACCAAACACAAATCATCTACTCTGTGATATTAGAACTAGCTTCTATGGTTTAAGCCTGGGCCCTTTCCAGATATAATGTTTTTTTTATGATTGTTCTATTGTGTCTTGCTTTGCTTTGTTTATCTTTTTTGCTTTATTTTGTTTCTTTGTTTTGTTTTATTTTCATTTTGCTTTGTTTTTAGTGGCTGTTTCTTTTTGTACTTTTCACTTCAACAAATAAAAACTTCTGTCCAAACACAGACCGATACCTCACCCACTGTCAGCTTCAACTTCCTCTGTATTTTTAATTAACTTGGGCCCAGCAGTAGTTTCTAACAGCTAGCATTTTGTGTGAGTTACAGTATGCCCACCACTGAGACATAAATGCAAAGCAATCACTGTAATAAGTAGATATAAACATTGACACAATTGCAACAAGTCATTGCAACAAACAAGGAAATATAAAGAAAAGTAACCAGCAGCAAGCCAGGAATCAGCCTCAATGCAACTGCATGGGTATGATTGCCATTTAAAGCTCTGATCTTTTATTGCCTTTAGTAATTTCAATACCCTGAAGTGGCTAATGAGCTTGTACTTTCAATGCCCCCCAAAAAGAGAACTCTTATTAAGGAACAAAAACAAAAACTAAGACCTTAATTTTCATGTTTGTTCCAAAGACACCAGCAGAGTCCTTGGGCATCTGGGTGATGGCATCATATCAGCAACATAAAAAAGTTACAAAACCTCAATCCAGAACCAAAACAGGGGAGCCTTTAGTGCTCCACTCACAGACAATAGGCAGGCCTTAGGAGGGAAGCACACGTGAAGGGAAGGAATGTCAAGGACTTGGGGGAAGTGGCAAATGTGAGTGGGTAAAGCAGTCACTAACAACTTAACAGCTAAGAATCAGGGAAACAGATGTTATTAAAAAGCACACTATAAACATGGGAAGGCGCTAAGCACAGTCGGTTGTCAGCTGGTAATGTGTGCTTTATTACTACTTTTCTAATAGGGTGACAAAACACCATGACTTAGGCAACTTATAAAAGAAAGCATTTCATTGGTCTTATAGTTTCCAAGGGTTAAAAGTCCCTGACGGCAAAGTAAATGCATGCAAAGAGGACCAACTGAAATTTCATATCTCAATCTGCAAAGCAAAAGGAAGGTGCTCTGGAAATGGTGTCAGACTTTTGAAACCTCACAAACAGCCCCCAGTGATATACCTCCTTAAACAAAGCCATACCTCCAAATTTTCACAAACAGTTCCAGCCACTGTTGTCCAAGTATTCAAACATGTGAGTCTACAGGGATTATTCTCACTGAAACCACATACATGTCATGGGCATTATATTACAGAACCAATTTAACTGGAACACAGTCATATCAAATAATTCACCCACAGTCTATTATAAGAGTTTTGTTTTCTAGAGGTGGGACTAAAGATGATGCCAGAAAGAACAGATGATTTAAAAGAACAACTATCAGAGGAGAAAGGTGTTGCAAGGAGGGCCTTCTTGTTCGTCCCAGCCACCCGGCTAGCTTAGCCCCAAAATAACTACACAGAAACTGTATTAATTAAATCACCGCTTGGCCCATTAGCTCTAGTTTCTTATTGACGTATTCTTACATCTTAATTTAAACCACTTCTATTAATCTGTGTATCACCATGAGGTTGTGGCCTGCCAGCAAAGTTCCAGCATGTCTATCTCTGGTGGCAGATCCATGGTGTCTCTGTGACTCTGCTTTCTTCCTCCCAGAATCCAGTTCTGTCTTTGCTGCCTACCTATGTTCTGCCCTATCAACAGGCCAGGGCAGTTTCTTTATTCATTAACCAATGAAAGCAGCACATAGACAGAAGGACCTCTCACACCAGAAAGGAACGATGGTGCCATTCACAGAAAGAATATAGAGATATGAAAAAACAGTATCTTAAAATTTAAGTCGATAATGGTTAAATATCGATCTATAATAAGCAATCTCTGCTACTGTAGCTATGGGTACTGCCATTGCTTTTTAATGGCTTGTAATCTACAGGGACACATAGACATTTATTGGAAGAGAATACCTAATGAAGAGATGAAATGTGAAATAAGGACCAGTCTCAATACCAAATTCATTCAAACTTCACACAAGGTTGTAAGAGAAAATGTTGGGATTCAGAGAAGGAAAGTCAGACAGGCCTGGTCACCAGCAAATAAATGTCTTCGCCAGGATTTAAAATGGAGGCAATTTGATTCTAAAGTTTATTACATTAACCAAGTATAACATAGGACTTTTAAAGCACCTGTTCCCAAGTGAAAAGTAGGAGAGAGGAGAATGTGTCTTAGTTAGGGTTTCTATCACTGCAATGAAACAGTGACTGAAAAGCAAGTTGGGAAGGAAAGGGTTTATTTGTCTTACATTTACAAACCATAGTCCTTCCTCAAAAGAAGTCAGGATAGGAACTCAAGCAGGGCTGGGATCTGGAGGCAGGAACTGATGGAGAAGCCTTGGAGGGATCCTGTTTACTGGCTTACTCCCCACAGCTTGCTAAGTCTGCTCTCTTATAGAACCAGAACCACAAGTCCAGGGATGGCTCCACCCACATAGGGCTGAACCTTCCCACATCAATCACTACATGAGAAAATGGTCTTCAGTTGGATCTTCTCAATTGAGACTCCTTCCTCTATGATGTCTCCAGCTTGCATCAAGTTTACACAAAATCAGCCAGTGTGAAAGAAGAGGAGGACTCAGAGGAGAGGGAGAAGGAGGCACAATGGTGTGTGTGTGTGTGTGTGTGTGTGTGTGTGTGTGTGTATGAAAGAGAGAGAGACAGAGAGAAAGACAGAGAGAGACAGAGACAGAGACAGAGAGAATTAGTTCAATTACCAAAGTGCAGGAGTATAACAGAATGAGATAGTTTCCAATGTTAAGCACCTGGGAAAACCCTTAAGGCACTAAGGTACAAAATGAACACAGAATGTCTGGACAAGCTTTCTACTGATGGATGAAGCTTCAAGGTAAGGTTGTTAGGAAAATTAATCGGAGATGGTAAAAACACCTTTATTGGAGATTCCAATGGAAGCTTAAGAAATAACCTTTTCAAACATTGTTTTTGCCTGTCATGACTGCTCAAAATATTAAGCACCAAAGTATAAGTCTATTCTAAGTTGGTAGGTAGCTTTCCTGATTTCTTCCAGTAATAGGGTACAGATAATTCATAACTCACATGATTCTAGAGTATGGTTGATTCGCGTATCAGAAAAAGAGAAGACACCTGGTAGCATGAGATTAAGCACATTTATGAAGTCCTGCCCATGGGAAGTTTCTGTCTACAGGCTCTTATATAGAGAATACCTTTGAAAAATGGCCCAGCAACTGTTCTGTAAATGGAGAGTCAGCCTGAGCAGCAGAAGAGGGTGAAGAAGTGGGGAAAAGGAGACAAAAGAGGAGAACTCCTCAGTGCTGGTCCTAAGAATAACAGCAGTGCCACCCAAGGTGTTGCACACACTTGCTATGAGGTAGACATCAGCATTAAAAGCCTGCAAGATTCAGTATGGCAGACAATGAACCCTCAAAGATGATAAGATGCTACGTGGCAGGGCAAAAAGAGACTGTACAGATCTGTTAAGTGGACAAACTGAAACTGAGAAGATAATTCGGAGTTATCTGAGTAAGATGAATGAAATCAAAAGAAAGGTAAGACCATGAGGAAGGGAGAGAGGAGACTCGAGGGAGGAAGGTACAGGACAGTGTAGGCAAGTACTGCAAGGGGCCATTCAGAACTGACTGTGAAAGGGGAAGAGGCTCCAGACAAGGAATTTGGACAGCCTCTGGAAAAGATGGGAAAATGTGGTCCCCTAGAACCTTCTGAGGGAAGCAGACTTTTGATGCCTTGGCTTTGAGTATTCTGGCATCTGAGAAATAAGATAATATATTTGTTTTGTTATAAGCTGCTGTGGAGGGTAATTTTCTATAAAAGAAGGAAGAAATAAATGTAATACATAAATTTATAACTTGCTCATCTTATTTATTACTTTCACTCCCTTTGTTCAGTGTTCCTTTGTTTAGTCACCAAATATTTACCCAGCCTCTAGGCCGGTCAGGGCCTGCTTCAGTCCTACTGCAAGAAAGGCTCAATACAAGCTCCTGGCATGCCCACTATCTAGGAGAGAGATACAAATAAACAAGCTGCAGCAAAATCCTTACCAGGATTGTTGAGCCCTAGTAGGAGGACAGACAAAGGACAGTCATTTCTTCTGGAAAAGCTGCTGTTCAATTACTCTAAAAAACCTTATGGGATGTTTTCCATTGTGTGTGGAATGGGGAATGATAAAGTTCTGGTCTGGAGATAACTATGATGTCACCTAAGATGGCAAGACAGTGAACCCCATCTAGGGATCAGACTGAATGAGGGCAGTTCCTTCTCCAAGCAGCAAGCTTGATCTTCTTGGAAGGCAAGGTAGATCTTTACCTGAGAATGGATCCTCGATCAAAGAAAGGAAGGGCATGGAATTGCCAGACATTTATTCAGCAAAACCAGCCACTCATTTTTTCCCCCAGAAGGCCTGTTATTAGGGAGAAAATAACACAATTTCTTTATCAAGGTAAAAATATAATATTTAAATGTTCTTTTACCTCTAGAGAGAAAAGTAAGTTTATTATTATTCTTTAAAAGAAAACAACTCCAAGAATTACATGTATTTTGCCAAGTGCAGTTCTGTCTACTCTTGATTATACTTTTTCTTTTGTTTTTACTTTTTGGTTCAAAAATTTGAGATACTAAATGGTGTTTGTACTATTGCCATTAGATTGGAGCTGCCTACATCAAGCTAGTGTTTTAAGTCTAGAGAAACACCATTTTCTGAAGGCATCCCCAGACACTTCCACAGAAAGATTGCCTATAGAAATTCCAACTGGCTCCACTTACCTTTAAGGCTTCCTTCAGGCCTACACTGAGTAACACTGAGAATGCAAATAATTTCTTGAGTAGGGATAAAGAGGACCAAGCTACCTCTCCTTGCCCCTTCCCAAATGTAAAATCAACTGAGCAACCACACAGTTTAAATGAGTTAGAAGAACATGAGGCCACCATTCTGTCTGATCTGAAGACCAATGGAAAAGCAACTGAGGAAAGTAGTAGAAACCCAGTAACTACCACTTCTCCTAAAGTGTGGCCAGAATTTCATCTTTCCTGTAGGTCCCATTTACCATGGAAAACACCATGCCTGAGATGACTGGCAGGCCAATAAGAAAACTACCTTTTGAACTAGGAGACTTCAGCAACATTGGAGTAGCAGGCACTGAATTACACCTTGGATTCCATAGAAACCAAGAGGAAACCATGCTGGATCCAAATCCCTGAAGTAAACTGCAGTAGGGAAGCACTCCCAGAGTGCCCTGCAGCTCAAAGTGGTCAATGCCTGGATGACAGTCGAGTAAATTATGGCTTCCTTTCTTTCCTCTATTTTTTCACCAGTTCTCATTGATTCCATGCACCAAATCTTCCAGAAACAGAGAAACAGCAGACATGGTGGCTAACAATTTCTGAAATTGTAGAAGTCAGCAAAAATAGATGTTCTCCGCCCTTTCAAACAGCTCGGGAACTAGTATTCACTGCTTTCATAATATTTTTCTTCTCTGTTAACAAATATCAGGCAAGAAGCAACTTTAGAGAGAAACAGGGATAGAGATGCTGGCTGTCAGTTGGCTTGCTCCTTTTGCCTTTTTACTAACTCTAGCATGCAAGTCCATAGAAAGAATCTCCACTCATTCTGGTGAATTCTATTATTCTACTCTGGAAGCAACCTGGCAAATACATCCAAAGATTTGCTTCACTAAAGCCTCTATTAATTCAAACAGTTTGATGACCAACAGCAGCTAGTGTATGCTTAGTAGATGGAGATCCAAAATAACTTTATGTGATATTTAGCTTGAAATAAAGTCTGAAACTGAGTTTAAAACAAGCAGGAAAAGCACGTGTCCAGTTTAATGAAAAGAAACCAGATGCTGGCAGAGAGCAGGAAGTGTTGGCCCAAATGCCATCTAAGAACCAAATATTGTTCTATAAGTTAAAAAACATACATTTGTATATCTGCTACTTTTTCCAAAAACAAACAAAAGTCTCCACATTTTTATTTAGCTTCTTTAACTATCTCAAAAAAAAAAAAAAAACCCCAGTATGTTCAAGAAAATATTAGGAAAAAGTAATTCGCCTTACTAAAGACAAATGCCAGGGTGGTAACTAATGTGGGAAGACACTGAGCTTATATTTACTGGTTAACCAAATTCATTGCAAAACCAGAGTGACACAGCAATATTTTGAATCTCGCTAATTACCCTTCAGAGACAGGAGATTCACAGTTTACCTCAGCAGAAATTGCTACCAATATTTTTACATCTATATATTCTACAGTCAAGAAATAAAAAATCTTAAAAGCATGATAAAAATTCTAACTTTTTGTTCCATAATACGATGACAATTAAAGTGATGGCTTCAGAATAAATTCAAGATGTCTGCACTCCGTTACCCATGATGCCTCTTCTCCATTTCTGTAGTAAGGACAGCAGAAGTATATGCAGATCTAAGTAGTGTGGAGTCAATTATATTTACTGAGACATGTCATTTTTATTTTCATATTAGATCCAGGAAAATAAATAAATAAATGCCTCAGAAATGGCTACAAAACTATGAAGATTTTCCTGTTTCACCCTTTCTCATTCAATAAGCTTGCATGAATTATAGCTATTTCCCAGCTGATACAAGAAAACAGTCAAAACTGAGCAAACTTTCCAATCCTTCTGGGAGAAAGTAGGGAACCGAATTGTAAGCTTGCAATTCCTATAAAATCAATTTGGTTAAGTAACTTTTAAAAAAACTGTCGTGTATTCATTGTATATTGTTGTATGTTTCATAAGGACATTTCCACACAAGTATGTTATATGCATTAATATGACTCATAGTTCCTCCTAGCTTCTGTCACATTCTTTCCCACCATAAATCTCCCTTATACTCCCAAATGTTTGTTTCTACTTTCATGTCATATATATATATATATATATATATATATATATATATATATGCATTTTGTGTGTGTGTGTGTGTGTGTGTGTGTAAAATCTTGTATCCAAAAAGGAGAAAAATTATATTTGTCTTTTTGAGTATGACTTAATTTCTTCAATACGATACTCTCCAGCTGCATTATTTTTTGCAAATGATATAATTTTGTGGACCTCTAATATGTACATATACCACATTTTTTACTTACTCCTCTGTTAGCCCAGGCTAACTCTGTAACTAAGTTACGGTGAATACCTCTATAATAACACTGCCCTGAAGTTATTGCTATGTTGACTTGGAGTCTCTGAGGAGTCACAAGGCTGGACCATAACGTAGATATATTTATATTTATGCTTTTGTTGAAGAACTTCCATGGTAATTTTCTTGGTACCTAGATTATGATCCCAAAATAAGTTTGCAATAACTTTACAATGGAATTTCAACATGTAAAATCTATAGCTATAGTAAAAAGTGCTTATTTAAAATCAAATGTATAAATTCCCAGAAGGAAGTCATGAGCAGACAAATAATCAGGACAGATGGATGGTGGTGTCCACCATAAAGTTGCAAACCTATATGAGAATTTCAGTCATGAACTCCTAAACACAAAGGACACCAAGTCATTTGTACACAGTTAAAGCATAGTTACTACATATAACTGAGAACAGGCTTGAACTGCAAACATAAAGGTCACTGAAGTTATATTCTAATGAAGATGCTGATATTAAATTTCCAACAGAGTTGAAGAAATTGACTAAGAAAAAATGATAACACACCAACATAAAACAAGTCAAGTTTTTAGAGAACTGGGATCTTCTGGAAGGTACCAAATACCAGCTCACACTTCCACATATATATAGGAGGCACCAGAGTATAAATCACAGCAATGCTTTAGGAGACATGAAAAAGCCATGGATAGTATACATATTAAAGAACACACATGATGTCAAAACCATACATTATCTGCTAATGTTCTAGCAACATAATCAGAAGTACAGTATATTGTTTTTGAAATCATTATACCACTTCATCCCAGAAGTAAAGAATACTTGGAAGTGTAAAGTCCTATTAATAACAAAAGAGTGCATCATTATCCAATCCCTGTGTGGTGGTTTGAATAGGAATGTCCTCCATAGGCTTTTATATTTTAATGTCTTGTCATTAGGGAGAAGCAATATTTGAGAGATATTGGGAGATGTGGCCTTGTTGGAGCAGGTGTGGTCTTGCTAGAGAAAGTGTGTCACTGGGGGTAGGTTTGGAGTTATGAATGCTCAAGCCAGGCCCATTGTTTCTTGCTCCTACTGCCTGTAGATCCAGTTGTAGAATTCTCAGCTACCTTTCCAGTGCCACGTCTCCCACATCTAGCCATGCTTCCCATCATGACAATACTGAACTAAACCTATGAATCTGTAAGTCAGCTCCAAATAAATATTTTTTGTTATAAGGATTGCTCTTGTCATAGTGTCTCTTCACAGCCATAGAAAATTATAGAAAACTGACTAAGATAGAAATTGATGCCAGGGCCTAGGATATTGCTGTGACAAGCCATGTTTCTGTTGGGAGTAATGTGGATTCTGGGATTTTGAACTGGAAAATCAACTGGACACTTTAAGTGGGGCCAATGGTTCATCCTAGTAAGAGTATGGAAGACAGTGGCAGTGAAAGAAATTTGAAATGTGGAGGCCCAGATTAAGAAGTTTCAGAATAGAAAAATGTTAATATATATCCTAGAAACAATTCTTGTAATATTTTGGCAAAGAATGTGGTTTCTTTTTGCCCTTCTCTGAAAAGTCTGCCTGAGGTTAAGTTGAAGAATTTTGAGTTAATAGCTTTGGCAAAGGAGATTTTCAAAACAACCTAGTATTTACTATGTCACGTGATTATTAGTAGTCAGCCTTATGTAGATCTATAACAGAAAGGAACAAGCTGAGAGAGGAAAAATATAAAATGTACAGTTTAAGGAGAAAGGGGGCACCAGTAAGGATAATGGAGCTAAGTCCAATGCTCAAGGAGATAAGAAATTTAAAGAAAAGCCTCTTCTAAGTAGAATATAGCAAGTACTGACCTCAGGGCAAGACCTCAATCAGCTAAGCCTACAATTTATGAAAAGAAACCAAAGAAAACACAGGGCTAGAGGTGACAGCACAGGCCTTTAATCACAGCACTGAGGAGGCACAGGCAGGCAGATCTCTAAGTTGAAGCTGGCCTGGTCTTCAGAAAAAGTTTCAAGATATCCATGTTTGGTTAGTGAAGGAAATCATTGAAAGCAGAAAGCAGGTGAGGATAAAATGAGGGGCCGTGTTCCTGCTCAGCCAGCAGGAAAACTTGGCCACTTCAGCCATGTGGCTTTAGATTCAAGGTTTCAAGAAAGGAGTTATAGAGTCTCCCTCTGTGGCTCAGGAGGGTGCCTTGGTTGGAGGCCTAGAAAGGCCATTGGGTCAAACTGTGAAGGTGAATACTGGATTGCCTTCGAAGATGTTGTAGGTGCCAGAGTCTTAGGATGCCTGCCAAGGAAAGCTACTAACTAAATGGGAGTGGAACCAGTCCAAGAGAAAGAAATGTTGCAGTCACAAAGGTGAAAAGAGGTTGGGTTGCTTTTCTGTCAAATGTGGAAATGCAGCTTGGAGTTTGCTCTACTGGTTTTTGGTCTTTTTTTGGTCTAGTATTTCCACACTATGTTGGAAGTATGTGACCTGCTTCTCATTTTGATTTATAGAGATTATAGTTAAGAGATTGTCATGAGTCTCCAAGGAGATTTTGAACAGTGTTGAGACTGATAGACTAAGGAGACTTTCAAAAGTGGACCAAATGCATTTTTACATTATGATATGGCTACAAGCTTATGGGGACTAGAGAATGGAATGTGGTGGTTTGATAAAAATGGCCCACACAGGCTCAAATATTTGAATGCTTGATCATTAGGGAGTGGGGCTACTTGGCAGGGATTTGAAGAAGCGGCCCTGCTGGAGGAAGTGTGCAGACGAGTGGGTCTCCGGAATCTGTATCTGTCCTTGTGTTGCTCCTTGTGCTTCTTCCCTTCTGTTTGTTGCTATTGTTCTAGTCCAGTGTGTTGGTTTTTGTTTTACCTTTTTATATTTTATTTCATTTCATTAATTATTATCCTTGAGAAGTATGTTTGTTTTCTAATGAAAGACAGAAAGAGGGTGGATCCAGATGGGAGGGGAGGTAGGAAGGAAATGGGGGGAAAATAAGGAAAGAGAAACTGTAATCAGGATATATTATATAAGGAAAAGTCTATTTAAAATAAAACGAAAAGCATGGTGGTGGTGGCGCAAGCCTTTAATCCCAGCACTTGGGAGGCAGAGGCAGGCAGATCTCTGTGAGTTCAAGGCCAGCCTGATCTACAAGAGCTAGTTCCAGGACAGGCTTCAAAACTAAAGAGAAACCCTATCTCTAAAAACCAAATAGATAACTAACTAAAAAATAAATAAATAAAACAGCAAATCATTTATATGTGTATGTAGGAAAATATAAACTTTGTCTGGTAGTGCAACCAGCTATACTCTCTTGTCTAGAACTTTCTCTGGTTTAACACTGGAAATTATGTGTCCTGGTATAGACATTGCTTTGCCACTGACAAACTAGATAGTGGATTACCTGGTTGGAGGAGAGAAAGCAGTCAACTGAGAATGGGGTTTGCTTCTTGAAGGAAGGAAATGATTGGAAACCAGATATATTTGTAATATGTTTCCTAAGATGGACTACTATCATGTGGGAGAGAATGCAATGTGGTCAGGCTTGGAATGAAGAAACCAAAGAATAAACCTATGTTAGAAAAAGAAAAAAGTATTGATTTTAATTCATTATAATTATAATATATTATATAATTTCCCCTTCCTTTTCCTTCCTCTAGCCCTTCCCATGTTCCCCTCCTCACTCTCAAACTGATAGCCTCTTTTCTTTATTACATTTGTTATTTTTAATAATATTGGTGTATTATACATGAACAAATATATAACTATATATACTTCTTATAGTTTGAGTTTTAATAATTGAATGATGTAAAAGGAAATTAAAAATCCATTTTCTTTATTAATTTTTAGCACATCAATAATCTTTCCATCTTAACTCTGGCATAAACCATCATTTACATTGATATGATCAATACTTAATGCATTCTTCAATACTGAAAAACTTTCTGCTGTCTGTTGTATTTGGATCCTTATTCCTTCTTCTGACACATTGTCTAAGTGAATAGACTGAACATCCTGGACATTGAAGATGGGATTTTTCAATCTGGGTGTCTTAGGGTTTTCATTGCTGTCAAGAGATACCATGACCATGCAACTTATAAAGGAAAGCATTTAACTGGGGTGGCTTACAGTTTCAGAGGCTTATCCTCAAAATGGGACACGATGACATGCAGGCAGACATAGTGTTGAATAAGGAGCTGGGAGCTGTACATCTTGATCATCAAGCAACAGGAAGTGAACTGAGTGTCACACTGAGCCTGATCAAAGCAGACCTCAAAACCCACATTGACATACCTCCTCCAACAAGGCCACCCCTACTCCACAGAGCCACACTTCCTAATACGCCCACTCACCGTGAGTTTATAGGGGTCAATCACATTCAAACCACCATACCCTTCAAAAATCAAGAACCTTCAAATATCCACATTTCTGTTCTTGACATTTAGCTACTGATACACTCTACCAGTTAACAGTGCAGGATATTCTGAAGCTATGGTCCTTCTAATCACATCAGAAGGTCAGAAGGTCAGCAGGTGCCTAAAACTTTGCCACAAGTGCTACATTTTTCACCTCACTTCATCTCACCACACATATTTTAGCACATCAGTCATCAGAGAAAGGAAGAAGTGATGGCCAATGGCCACAGACTCCCCTGGGTGTGCCTGCGATTATGCTTTTAGAAAGACAACAGAAGTGGGAGGAGTCGCACTGCATGTGGATGGCACCAGTCTATGGGCTGACATACCAGATTGAGTTAGAAACTGAAATTGAACTAGACAGCAGCACTCATCTCTCTCTCTGTTTGCTATGAACTACGACTGCAATGTGGCAGCCGCCTCACACTCCTGTCACAGAGCTTCATCACCGTGATAAAACATATCCTCAAACTGTTTTTAAAAAAAATACACATTTTCTTTCTTATGATGCTTCTTATTGGGTGTCTTGTCAAAGCAACAACAAAAGCAGTCAGTCCAGATGAGTTCAGTGCAACCTGGTGTTTTGAGGAAGTAGACAGATACATTCCTTTGTCTGTTATTACAGTGTAATTGTCCTGGCATTATTTCTCTTTGATATTGTGAGGCTCCAGGTTTCCTGCTTACTTCAGATACCAAAATTTACAGATGTTCAAGTCCCTTGCATAAATAGTGAAGTATTAGAATATGACCTATGCAAGTCCTACTGTATACTTTAAATCATCCCTGAGCTATTTATAATAAAAAATATAATACAAATACTATCTAAATAGTTGTTATATTGTTTAAAAATATGACAAAATGTTGTGTGTGCTTATTATGAATCAAATTAATTTGCCATGTTGGTATGGTTATGTCCATACTTCTATAACCTTAGAATATAGAAAGGTTGCAGTATATTGCTTTATGTCTTCTCTTATTTCTGTTGTTTATCTCTTCCTATGACTAATTTTTTTATAGAAATGGGACCTGGAAAATAGGGGGAAGAAAGGTAGTTGTTGAGTTAATAAAAACTAAGAGTGTATGAAAAGTCCTCATAGAAACGAAAGAATTTCAAGATACAGCTTTTAAAAAGAGTTCAGAAAAAGGTATGCTCCAAGGGTGGATAATGCCACGTCCAGAAGACATGAGTTATTAAACAAAAGTCCCAGTGTAAGTCATGGGAGCCCTCCCTGGGAGTGTTTGGACAGTGAAGCTCGAGGTCTCCAAAACAATGCAGCTACTGCTAATGCTCTTGGTCACTACATAATAAGACACTGTTTGCTGAAGACATCATAAATACTCACTGCAAAACAGAGAAATCAATCTCAAATTGACTGGGAAACTGACTCCCTGTTGGCTACTTTCATAATGCTAGAAGGTGGTATGCAGGCTGCTGGAGGGAATGTACAGCAATGGTCCTATTCAGCACTTGACCCTACTTGCCACTTCCTCAACTTACCAGGAAAGTATGGCCACCAGTGCGACAGTGGCAATATTATCATGAATTAATCACTTTCTGATTGGATTTAAGACCTAATTAATGTTAGTGAATTTCATGCCTGTTACTGTAATTCTGGTCAAAAGCCTATTGTTGCAAGGAAAGGGCCTGCTTGTTCATCCCTGCTTGTTTGTCCTGGCCGCCTAGCTAGGTTACACCCAAAATAACCACACAGAAACTGTATTAATTAAATCACTGCTTGGCCCATTAGCTCTAACTTCTTATTGGCTAACTCTCACATCTCAGTTTAACCCATTTCTATCAATATGTGTATCGCCACGTGGCAGTGGTTTACCAGGAAAGATTCAGCGTGTCTGTTTCTGGCATATCCATGGCGTCTCTCTCCTACTCTGCCTTTCTTCTTCCCAGCATTCAGTTCTGTCTTCCTCGTCTACCTAATTTCTACCCTATCAACTAGGCCAAGGCAGTTTATTTATTCATTAACCAAGACAAGCAACACACAGAGGGGACTCCCACATCAGCCTATGGCTTTTGAAACCATAGACCCTAGTATGAAACCTGACTCTAGTCAAAACAAAAGAATAAGAGTCTGTGAGTGCTTATTCTTATACAGGACATCTTTGTTACTCCACCCACTGCTGTCAAAGCTTAAAGAACAAGAAAGAGAAGAGAGAGTATAAAAGAAGGAGAACTGGAGGGGTGCTGTGTAATCTACACTTACTGAGAAGCTGTACAGTGGGTAGCACCTAGAGAAATGTCTTTTACAGTTTCTACTGCTGTGATGAAAGGCCATGAGTCTCAGCAACTTGGGGAGGAAAGGGTTTCTTTTGTCATACAATGTAGTTCGTTATCCAAGGAAGTTAGGGCAGACAGGAACTGAAGCAGAAGCTGTGGAGGAGGGCTGCTTACTGGCTTGCCCCTCATGACTTGCTTAGTCTGCATTCTTATAAAACCAGAACCAGTAGCCCCAGGGTGGCTCTGCAGTGAGCTGGGCTCTTTTCCATCAATCTATCACCAGAAAAAGCATGACAGGCTCTCCCATAATCCAATCTGGTCGGCATTTTCTCACCACCATTTTCCAAAATGACTCTAGCTTGTGTCAAGCTGGCATAAAACTAACCAGCACAGAGAGGAAGAATCATCTTCTTTGAGGGTGTGGCCACTGGTTCCAGTGGACGATGCCACACCCATGCACATATGGGCTGTACTTACTGGACTTAGTGGGTTACTATAACAAAGAAGAACACATGAAGTTGGGAAGAGAGCATGTCAGAGAGATTATAGCAAAGGCTGAAGGTAGAAACAAGATGCTAATATGATTATATTTCATCATATGCATACATGAAATTGTCACAAAATAAGAAGAATTCTTTATAAAAAGGAAAAAGGAAACCTGTATTTATAAGTCACTGATTTCTGATTTGAGGTGGTTTTTTTTAAAATTAGGGATTTATTTGCTATTCTCAAATGAACAAAAAAATAAAGCAAAATCATGGTTGTGCTTTATAGGATTTGGAACTCTAAAATTTTAGGTATGCACTGGTGGTCTTGGACATATTCTCCACAATAAAAGCAGACAAGCAGGACTCGCTGATGTCACACAAATTTGAAAAGGTACCAAAAGACTAAGGCAAACAAAAGGTACCTACTTCTTTTGTTTTAAGTTTGAATTCCAGAAACCATAGAAACATTGACATCAATCTCAAGAGAAAATTCTGGGACAGGTTTTTCAGCAGATGGCTTGGGTATATTTAGGGAGAAAGAGTGGAGCCCAGCAAAGGTCAGAAAGAAAACTCAAATCAAATCAATATCAGGTCCCTTTGTGCTGTTGCTTCTCTGTAAGATGAGTAGATGATTATAGCCAAGATATAAAAGCCCCAATTCGACAAAATCTTAAAACAAAGTCCAAGAGTTCTTTCTGGACTCGTTCCCTTAAAACTGCTTCTCAGAGTCTTGGGAGATGCAGAAGTCATGGTCCACTTTGGGAAGACAAAAGTCTATTTTGATTTATTTAGCATGGAAAAGTTTCACCTCCATGCTTTGCCATCTCTCCCATGGCACTTCTCCTTCCATGACTTTCCCGGAGCTCGCTGATTGGGCCAACAGAAAAGCTCTGTGCTTCCATCACATGTGTTTCTTGCTTCAATCAGATCTCCTAAGATGTCTTCCTTAAGAATCTGTAAAAATATTTTCCCCAGTGAAGAATAAGTAATCTAATTTCCCTGTGTTAGAAACCATTTCAGCTATCTAGACTGTAATTGTCCTGAAGAAAACATTTTGGAAATCTTCTTGATATCCTCAGGGTCTGAAACACGATAAATATTCAGTGTTTGATGAATAGAATCAACTTGCATGATTACAGCAAAGCCTATTCTATTCATATAGGTGATATGCTGCAATCAGCAATTTCAGGAGATATTGCAGTTATGTCGATAATAGGAACAAAGTCCTAGTATAATATTAATAATAGGCATGACTTGCCTGTTCATGGCTTCATTTTCTTTCTATTTTATTTCTTTTAGTGTGTGTGTGTGTGTGTGTGTGTGTGTGTGTGTGTGTGTGTGTGTGTTTAACTGAAATCAGAGCTTTTAAATTCCAACTAGTCTAGCTAGCTTGTCCTGGGGATTTCCAGTCTTTAATTCCACAGTCACCATCCCTGCCTAACTTCATTGTGGATTCTGGGTACCCAAACTCCAGTCTTCATACCTTAAACTTAAAGACCATTCATCCACTGATTTATCTTCCAGCCCTGCTCTAGATTCTTTTGAATAAGCTCTAAAATAATGAAGAAATACAATTAAAATGTAGTAAAATATACAATTAAATTGCTCTAGATTTTTACTGATTTATACAATATTGAAGAAATACAATTAAATTGCTAAGAAATCTGATCAATAATTTAAAAGTCCACCAATGTAAAAACTGTTTTAGCAAATTATATAAAAGTAATGCAAGTCATGTTTAAGACAAGCTTTAAAAGGCAATTCCCAAATTCTCCTACTACAAAAGCCCAGTATCACCAGGAAAGAGGATAAGTAAGCCAGAAACAATTATTTAACTTTGGGGAATAAATACTGGAGTCAAAGGCAGCAGTGTAGTAAAAGGCTACTAGTGTGCTCAAGGATGTCCTTCATTTCCCAGCTGCAGAGACTCCTGAAACAATCACACAGAAACTGTATTAATTAAATCACTGCTTGGCCAATATTATGTAAGCACATTGCTAACTAGCTCTTACATCTAGAATTAACCCATCTCCATTATTTCATGGAAATACCATAAGGCTCATGGCTTACAAGCAAGGTTTCACCATGTCTGTCTCTGGCAGCAACTCCATGGCTTCTCCTGACTCTGCTTTCTTTCTCCCAGCATTCAGTTTAGTTTTCCCTGCATAGCTCTGCTCTACCCTATCACAGACCCAAATCAGTTTCTTTATTCACCAATGGTATTCACAGCATATAGAGAGGAATCCCACATCACAGCAGTAACTACTATGGGGTGGCTCCTCTAGATTTCTGTTTGCCACTATGACATCAAAGGCTTGGAAAGACTGCATATGAGGTACGAGCACCAACAGTTGAGTGGAATGTCAAAAGTCCCAGGAAGAATTACTAGGATATAAGTCTGACAGTCAAAAGAAGACACATTATCCAGATGCAACTCCTAACACAATAGTTCTATTAATAAGGGAGGAATTTCTCTACAAGAAAGTATGTTTTCTTAGTCTTCCTATAACTTTAATTCACTGCCAGTCCACCTTAGGCAGACAGGTCACAATTATATAAATTTATGTACACCAGTCAAATATGTCAAGATTTGGAAAGGCATTTTAATAGTCACAATCTAGACAGTGTTCCATTTGAAAATCTATGTTCAATTAATACTCTTGGGATTGGTTCTCACATTCAATTTTTAAAGTGTGTGTATTTGTGTGTGTGTGTGTGTGTGTGTGTGTGTGTGTATAGATAAAGATGTTTTCACCAAAATAATTTGACATTTGAGACAAAAGTAAAATAGTAAGTGCAACAACTTTGTGCTTACAATAACATTTATAAATTAAATTTTTAAGTTCAAAAATTAGTAATAAAATGGCAGAGTAACATACTGAGATGAAAAGGAAAAACATGCACATTAAGATAAAGCAAATGAAAGTAATACAATTGCAAAATAGACATTTTGTATGCACCTGGAGGGGTGAATGGAAAAACTGGCATGACAGAAAAGTGGAATTTATTTAGAGTACAATTGAAAAAAGTTCAATCAGATAAGAAAAAGTCATAAAATTATTATGCAAAGGACATCATCTAAAATGGATTAAAATTAAATGAATAATAAAAATATATTATCTGACATACAGAATAACTTAATCAACTACCCAAAGCTCTTATAAAAGCTTAGAAAATTAATGCAAAAAAACACATGTCTAAACAGCAAGGACATTTCTACCTCCCAAAGGCAAATATTTTCCTAATCATCTAAATTAAAGAAATTCAAGATTAAGGGAAATCAAAGTAAAGGTGACTAAGATTTTTTTCATAATAAAGAGAATAAGAAAAAGAGATTAAAACTACAAAACTTTTAGGAAAAAATGTGTCATCCAAGATTTTAATAAAACTCTAGACCACATGTTAATAAAAAATGTTCTGTTGAAAAGTATCAGAATCTAGAATATTAGGTGTTTTTTAAACAAATGCCAATTGTCTTAGTTTCCTATTCCATTGGTTCTCCAACAAATGTAACCTAAGGGAAAGAGGGTTATTCCCATCACTATTCTGGTTTACAATCCATCAGTCAGGGAAGTCATAGCAACAACTTTGTAGAAGTGATCAGATCACAGACATCAAGGGCAGAGAACACTGCATTACTGTCCAACTTGCTTCCTCCTTCTAATACGGTTCAGAATTCCTTGCTTAATTCTGTGCAGGGTTAGATAATGATCTGGTTTTGCTAAGTGCGATTGTTAATTTGTTAAATTTTTATTCTTAGGTATTGGTATGGAAATGTTTATCTTGTGCCATTATATGTTAGAAGTATGTAACATGTAACACCCAAAGTGACTGTATCTTCACATTTCAATTAATATAGTCAAGTTAAAGCCCTACAGATGTGCCCAGAGGTTAAAATAACCTAGATAATCCATCACTGATACTCCCTTTGCAAAGGATTCTAGATTATGTCAAATTGACAATTAAAGCCAACCATCAAAACTCTATCCCTTGTCAATTTAATATATGAATAATACTTAAAGTCATTCTTTTCTATCCTTCCCCCAATCTCATGTGAATCTCATAACGCAAAATATAGTCCAACTCTAAAAGTCCCTATAACTCCAAAATATTCCAACTTTTAAAGACTCTGTTATTTAATTATAAATTTTAAGCAAGTTAAATACTTCTAACACATAGTGGTATAGAATAAATGTTCCATTGTCACAACACTAAGGGGATAATGGGGCTGGACAGATGGTTCAGTGGTTAAAAGCACTGACTGCTATTCCAGAGGTCCTGAGTTCGATTCCCAGTAACTACATGGTGGCTCACAATCATCTATAGTGAGATCTGTTGCCCTCTTATGCCAGAAAGGTGTACTTGTAGGTAGAGCACTTGTATACATAAGATAACTAAGTCTTTAAAAGGTTGTTTAAAAAAGAATGGGCTAACAACAATAATTAAGAAAAATTCAATAATCATCTCTAATTCTGCACAAAACTCAACTCCAAATGAATCAAGGATCTTATCATAAGACCTGATTCTATGAAACTGCTCAAAGAAAAATAAGGAGTATTGTAGGGCCCTGTCTTCCCTGTTCCTCAAGGCCCAAGCACAGGATGCAAGAATAGTTTACACTAACCAGCTTAGCTTCCCCTGCTCATTCTGCCAGCCGGAGGGAATTAGTTCAAAGCCTTGTTTCTGTCATTGCTATGATAATTTCACCTGCTAAGGAAGGTCCTCACGGGCGCCCTATATCTCCTCCCATCTGTCTGTCAGTGTTTCCAGCTCGATACCCCCTGCAAGGAGGCTCAGGCCGCTGGCGCCAAGTGGTCAACACCCCTCTTCTCACTCCTAGGTAGGAGGGGGCTCTCGTCCTCTTGCCTCCAAGTATATAAGCCTACGTGTGGTGAATAAAGATTGACATTTACCCTTTGGGCAAATGATCTGGTCTCTCTGTGTGTGTCTGTTCAACTCCTAGAATACTGATCCAGACTCGTGGTCCTGTACAGGAAGCGCGCCCTGTACCAGGAGAGTGAGGTTTCACAGAGAAGCGCAGGACAGAGTATACTTCAACATATAGATATAAGTACTAGCTTTCTGAATGGGACTATGCTGGCTAAAGGAAATACGAACAGAGACTGACAAATGGAATCCTATGAAACCTAAATGTTACTTTACAGCAGAGAAAATTGACAACTGAATCAAAAAGCAACCTACAAAATTGGAGGATATCATTTCTGCTATTTATTGTGCTTATTTATGTGTAAATATTTATTGTGCCATGTTTTATAACATTTTAGCCTTTTATCAGCATATCTTAGCTATGTAAAATAATGGGTTTGCTTGCAACAAACACAAAATAGTCACACATACACATAACATACTTGCAACATATTCATACTTACTCATAACATACTTTAATCTAACTGACCTAAGGCTGTCATTTCTTCTATCATCTTCACATACTGCTAAACCTCCTTATCTTTCCTAACAGTCCCTTTGATTTTCATGGACTCCATTTCTTGGAGATTTCACGTATGACAGAAAACATGAAGGTCATATCATTGTACACTTAGCTCAGATAAATTGAAGACAGAAATTACTTACCAATTATACCCAGTTTTTACAAAATATGGCATTTTATTCTTTAATACTCCAGTGTGTTTTTAAGTCACAATTTCTTTATCCCCTCACCCCTACCCTGTGACTTCCTCTGGCTTGTTTTGTTGTTGTTTAATTTAATCTTTCGAGGAAATTCCTACATCTATATAGCATTTATAACATTTCTACCCCACACTTCTCCCTTCCAACTCCTGTCATGCCCCTCCACTCTCTCTTAACTCCATGAACCTCTTCTTTAATTATTATTGTTACACACAAACACATAGACACACATACACATTCACAAACACAACCTGCTTAGTTCATTTACTGTTGCGAACATAAAACTGAGCACTTGAGACTGAAAACTCTATTAGGGTCTCATTCCTGAAGAAAACTTATGCTCCATCTATCAGCAGCCATTTTGCCTGCAGTTCTTAATCTGGGGCTGAGGCCTTGTGCAACTTTCCCAACGCTGACATGACAACTGTTGTCATTATGCAGGGGTTGCTTAGGTGAGCAATTTTTGAGATCTCATGTGTGCATCTTCCCTGTCATATATAAAGACAGTATCTCACAGCAGACTTCTGGTCCTCGGGCTCCAGCAATTATTCAGCCCCATTTTCCACCATGTTACCTGAATCTTAGGTAGCAGGGCTATCCTGTAAAAAGTGTAAGTTGAGGTTTGGCACGCCGTGGTCGTTTCTCTACATTTTTTACCAGTGGTGGATTTCTGTATTATTTTTTGTATGTTTCATAAAGAAGCCTCTGTGGTGAGACTTGAGAACTAAAGTTCCCTATGAGAAAATGGATAAATTTAGAATCCAGTTAGAGATTATATTGGTTAAAAAGTGGCAGTAGCGGGTTGTCTTGTAGGGTCCATGAACTCACCAGCCCTGAGCAAAGCTAAGTTTATAGTACATAGCCTGAATTTCTTCCTATTAAGTGGGCCTTAAGCCTAGTTACATGGCCATTGGTTATGCCCAAGGTATAAATGTCACTATTATATCCTTGGAGATATCTCACTAGGATGGTCATTGGTGTGACTCACCTGGATAAAACTATTGGATTTTTTTTTTGAGATTCTCTTCCATCCATTAATCTGACTAAAGATTAGCACTTTCAAAATACAGGATTTTTTAAAAAAAAATTAAACAAGAAAATAAACAATGAACAGTAGTACTAAGCAGAGTTCTCAAAAGAAGCTCTATAAATGGCTATTAAAATCTTCAAAAAGTGTTCTCCATTCTTAGTCATTAAAGAAATGGAGATTAAAATTACTTTAAGAATACATGTCACCCTAATGAGAATTGTCATTAGCAAGAATAGACATGGCAGCAGATGCTGGCATGGATGCGGGGAAAAAGAAGCCCTTATGTGTTACCGGGGATGTGTGAACTAGAGCAACCATTTTGGAAATAAGTCTGAAGGTTCCAATGTCATTCATCAAATTTCTGTGCAATCCAGATATTCCACTCCTAGACATATACTCAAAGGAATATATTCTACGCCAGAGACCTTGAATTGTCCATGTGTGTGTATGTGTGTGTGTGTGTGTGTGTGTGTGTGTTCTGCTCTCTTCACAACAGTCAGAAAAGGAATCAGTCTCAGTGTCTATTAACTGATAAGAGGATAAGAAAATGTTGTATATAAACACCATGTCATTTTATCAAGCTGTAGAAAGAAGTGAAATCTGTATGTAAATCTGCAGAAATAGCAAAATGTATACTGAGTGACATCACCCTGGCACCAAAAGGCAGGTACAGTGTGATGTCTCTCTCATTGCAGATCTGGGTATTGACTCTAGTTTTGTATATTCAACTTGGAGTAACTGTGGAAACCAGAAAACTAAAAAGAGATCACTGGAGAGTGAGGAATGTGGTAAGGAGGGAGAATGGTATAAAACAGGAAAAATGAGAGAGAGGAAATACTGGGAATGGAAAGGGTTTAATGAAGAAGGGAATAGGACACTAAAGGAAATGAGGGAATTTGGGGAGGTCAACCATCTAAACAAAGGGAGCATGAAAAGGTCTACAAATTTATAAACCAAAAGAGTGTATTTAAAAGAATTTAAAGGTGAATGTCCTACTTGGATAATGCTGCACCTAGAAATAGAAGAAAATGAAACAAAAATCTCAATGCCAGGTGCCGGATACCTCCATAACTGTTTTGACCACTGGGCAGTGGTGGCACACACCTTCAATCTTAGCACTTAGGAGGCAGGTGAATCTCTGTGACTCTGTGAATTCAAGAACAGCCTGATCAAAAGGTATTGACCAAAGAGATTCAATGGACCCCAAACAACACAGAATTTTACCTCCCTGATTGATTGCTTTCTAGTACTAGATGATAAAAATTTATTGCTTGAGATAGATTCAACAACTTGGTTGCAAGGTACACATAAATCAAGTTGGAACTGAGCAGGAATCGTTTGAAATTGCTAGCTTAAATTGCCATAATGTGCTATCCAGATGTCATAGGGAAGGGAACACAGGAACTCTACGAACTGTGTGGACTTCACAAATGACAGGAATGACAATAGCAAACTAACAGGTAAGATGCTCCCATATTTGTAATAGTGGCATTACTGTTATATGTAAGGGCACCCAGCTACCATCCATTTGGATTCAAGCCTGCTGCACAGGAGGGAAACGGGTTCCAGTACTGTGGTACTAAAATCCTGATCAAAATCCACACCTGGGGATGTCATAGGACCAAGAAGAAAACTTAACTTCTGATATTTAGCCACATAGACACAGCATCAAGCTAACTTCTAAACATCCTCATTTAAAACAATAGACAGATGTCAGCAATAATCAGAGAATCACCTATTTTCAGTGAAAAGCTTTGAATTAAAGATATTTGAATTAAAGATAAGATATTCATAGCTTCCCATCATTCTAAGAATAAGACAGAGGAGAGCTCAGCCCTAAATGAGCCATTTTTATTACTCACTCTGAAGGTTAGCGAACACTGTGGAAGACAGGATGGGAAAAGGTTGTCACAGGTAGAAAGAAGAGATACAAAATATCATCTCAGGCAGTCACTCACAGCAGGTATAGTTGCTTGCATTGAGCCACTACAAGACATACCCTGTTGAGTATTTGCTACTGATTGATTCTGTATGCTCACTAGTGAGCTACCAGACTGCCACATATAGTTCCAAACCCATGGTCAGTCACAGAGATAACCCAGATTAAACTCAGTAGATCACAAAAGGAAATGAATTTAAGGGAGAGATTAGCAGGAAGGAGAAGACAGAGGAGCAAGATGGATAAGAAAAGGTGGAAGCAATGAGAGTGACTGGAATGCATTATACACGTGTGAAATGGCCAAAGAACAATTTTAACTAATGAAATGTTTGTCTTTGTAGTTTTTACTGAGTCACATAAAAATACACTTAAAATGCTTTCTGAAATCCTGCCATATAGAATCATGCTAAGAAGCAATATATATGATCCCACCATGCTGAAAAAAAGTCACCACAAATAAACATTTTGCTGTTGACATCTCTTTCTCTCCCAATCTATCCAACACCACACATTGAGACAGGAGAGCACTCTGCTGCTATTACATGTGGTCACACTTGTTCACTTTCTTTTTTCTCCTCTGTTATCCTTCCATCATTTTTCACTAACAAAAGATCAATATAAAGTAACTAGCTGTTATATTTTTCTATGTTCATGCTATCATGTGTGTATACATTCATAACAGCATGATAAATAAGTTTATCACTGTACTTTGAGAGAAGATGGGAGCTCTAAGCAGGATCTGATTAACGAAAGTGCCAAAATAGCATCAAGAGTTTAAAGAGGTGTCCTGGTTACAACATTCACACAACTTTTTTAGAGAGGAACAATTTCAGTTGGGCCTATAACCCTTACTCAGCCCTCCCAATTCTGTCCTACAACTTGACGGCTAGTTTAGATGCAACAGAAAAATCAGTACTTTCACTTCTGAAAAGAGAGAAGATATTACTTGGTCAGCAATTCAACAACAGCAGAAGAAAGCACAGCACTAATATCTTTGCAGAAGTTAGGGATGTTTTCATAAGGAGATCCTGCCATGTTATTTGTGCTTTTTCACCAAAGGAAACTGATCAGCACAAGCAGCACTTTACCTACTTCAACCACAAAAGAATTCTTGGATGGCTAGAAGGACAGCTCAGTTGTTAAAGGCTATGTTCACAACATAGACTAGAATTCTTGGAGTACTGGAAAGATAGTTCAGTAATTAAAGGCTAGGCTCAAAATGTGAAATAGAATTTTTGGAGGCACTAATACATCACTGCAGGATTTCAGAGTACTGTGTGCTAAAAATGAAAGTTGCAGAAATGCCTCTGGTGTCGAATAAGGGCTGACAGTTGAATGAGAGGGTAAATGTTTCCATAGTGATATTAGCTCGCTAAGGTGGTATTGAAAAGATTCCTTTTGGGGAGCTCCTGACAGGAAGAAATGGCCCAAGATTTATGTTTTGTAAAGAAGATAAGTGAAATCTTTAAAATCCTGAGAAAACAAGCATCCTCACATCATGCAAATTTGGAATCTAAAGAGTCATAGTACTAGTACATAGTTCTAGTGCATAGTTCAAGGAATAGGGGTGCCATTGTACATAGTACATAATTCTAGTCCATAGTTCTAGGAATAGGCATGCCATTGTACATAGTACATAGTTCTAGTCCATAGTTCTAGGAATAGGCGTGACATTGTACATAGTACATAGTTCTAGTACATAGTTCTAGAAATAGGCGTGCCATTGTACATAGTACTTAGTTCTAGGAATAGATGTGCCATTGTACATAGTACATAGTTCTAGTACATAGTTCTAGGAATAGGCATGCCATTGTACATAGTACATAGTTCTAGTACATAGTTCTAGGAATAGGCATGCCATTGTACATAGTACATAATTCTAGTACATAGTTCTAGGAATAGGCATGCCATTGTACATAGTACATAGTTTTAGTACATAGTTCTAGGAATAGGCATGCCATTGTACATAGTACATAGTTCTAGTACATAGTTCTAGGAATAGGCATGCCATTGTACATAGTACATAGTTCTAGTACATAGTTCTAGGAATAGGCATGCCATTGTACATAGTACATAGCTCTAGTACATAGTTCTAGGAATAGGCATGCCATTGTACATAGTACATAGTTCTAGTACATAGTTCTAAAAATAGGCGTGCCATTGTACATAGTACATAGTTCTCGTACAAAATTCTAGAAATAGGCGTGCCATTGTACATAGTACTTAGTTCTAGGAATAGATGTGCCATTGTACATAGTACATAGTTCTAGTACATAGTTCTAGGAATAGATGTGCCATTGTACATAGTACATAGTTCTAGTACATAGTTCTAGGAATAGATGTGCCATTGTACATAGTACATAGTTCTAGTACATAGTTCTAGGAATAGATGTGCCATTGTACATAGTTCATAGTTCTAGTACATAGTTCTAGGAATAGACATGCCATTGTACATAGTACATAGTTCTAGTTACATAGTTCTAGGAATAGGCATGCCATTGTACATAGTACATAGTTCTAGTACATAGTTCTAGGAATAGGCATGCCATTGTACATAGTACATAGTTCTAGTACATAGTTCTAGGAATAGGAGTGACATTGTACATAGTACATAGTTCTAGTACATAGTTCTAGAAATAGGCATGCCATTGTACATAGTACATAGTTCTAGTACATAGTTCTAGGAATAGGCATGCCATTGTACATAGTACATAGTTCTCGTACAAAATTCTAGAAATAGGCATGCCATTGTACATAGTACTTAGTTCTAGGAATAGATGTGCCATTGTACATAGTACATAGATCTAGTACATAGTTCTAGGAATAGGCATGCCATTGTACATAGTACATAGTTCTAGTACATAGTTCTAAAAAATAGGCATGCCATTGTACATAGTACATAGTTCTAGTACAAAATTCTAGAAATAGGCATGCCATTGTACATAGTACTTAGTTCTAGGAATAGATGTGCCATTGTACATAGTACATAGTTCTAGTACATAGTTCTAGGAATAGGCATGCCATTATACATAGTACATAGTTCTAGTACATAGTTCTAGGAATAGGCATGCCATTGTACATAGTACATAGTTCTAGTACATAGTTCTAGGAATAGGCATGCCATTGTTCATAGTACATAGTTCTAGTACATAGTTCTAGGAATAGGCATGCCATTGTACATAGTACATAGTTCTAGTACATAGTTCTAAAAATAGGCGTGCCATTGTACATAGTATATAGTTCTCGTACATAATTCTAGAAATAGGCGTGCCATTGTACATAGTACATAGTTCTAGTACGTAGTTCTAAAAATAGGTGTACCATTGAACATAGTACATAGTTCTAGGAATAGGCATGCCATTGTACATAGTACATAGTTTTAGTACATAGTTCTAGGAATAGGCATGCCATTGTACATAGTACATAGTTCTAGTACATAGTTGAAGGTTATAAGTAGCTTTCCCCCAAGGAACTGCTGCAGCAGGTAGATATGTGTGATGACAAAGGATACAAGAGAAGAGGCTCCCAGTCACAAATACCATCGACTGTCTGCCTCTCTACTGCCTTCTCTGTGCTAACACTGGAAGAACCAAAAGCAACAAGAAAAAGAGAAAGAGAAAAAGACAGTAAATAGACATCTATTGAGCCCCTTTATGCCACCTCCCTCACCCTCGTCCTGGCTGCTGCTTTATCACCAAGGGTCTTAGTAAAGCTAAGACAAAGATTTTAATTGACTAATAGGTTGGTATTAGATTGTTCTTGATTATTTTATTAACTGAAAAAGAACTAGAAAAATCAAGAGATGTAGGACAAAAATATAATTCAATATCAAAGAAGAAATGTCTGATAAAGTCTGATCACCAGTAGAGGAAAGTGAAATATATGAGCTCATCACATCTTCTTGAGACTGTCACTATAATACGCAAGATCTCTCTGCCTAAACTCTCACATACACACAGAGAGAGACAGACAGACAGAGAGACAAACAGAGACAGACACACAGACAGACAGAGAAAGAGATCATTTCATATGCAAAATTCAATCACATTCATCATTGTATCTCTCTTTCCTTTTTAGCAGTATTTGGAAATCTCCAACCTTAGCTCTAATTTGTTCATATTTCTATTGATTCTTTGGTATTGATAATATCTCATTTCATCAATTATTCTATTTATAGACTTAAGCTCCAATATTTTTGATACTCTAAAAATGCCGCAACAGTGATCTGTATTTTATACTAACTTTTCATTTTATTAATCATTTTCTAGGAGTCTGCTCACATATGCGCATCATATTATAATACATTACCGACATGACGTTCAGTAAAAACAGTAAAACTTCTACCAGAAACCTAGGATAATGCCATATTCTTAGAATACCAGCCAGAACCACATATTGCCATTGTTTTTAAGTTTTAAAAAGGCAGTAAGTAGCCTGCTGGTGGTAGTGCACACCTTTAATCCCAGCACTCAAAAGTCAGAGGCAGGCAGATTTCTATGAGCATGAGGCCACCCTAGTCTACAGAGCTAGTTCCAGGACAGCCAAGGCTACACAGAGAAACCCGTCTCAAAAACAAAATGTAAGTAAAAGACATATATTGATACTATTGTTTTGACTGTGTGTGTGTGTGTGTTGTGTTGTGTGCATGTGTCTGTGTCCATGACATGTGCATACAGGTGTACATGGAGGCCAAAGATGCTCTCAGATCCTGTGGATTTGAAGCTACAGGTGGCTTAAAGCCACCTGACCTAGGTGCTGGGAACTACACTCCAGTAAGTCACTCTCTAGTCCCATAACCCTGATGCCTGGTGTAGGTGACGATTTATTAGTTCTCGGAATCCTCTCTTCTCATAAATTTCTCACAGTATCATTTATATATTATTCTATTCAGTTATCTTTTTTTCCTTAAAACTATAAAGGACTTTATGGGGTCAGAGAAATGGCTCATCAATTGAAAACACTGCTGCTCTGGCAGAGGACCTGTATTCAATTCATAGCACCTATATGATGGCTCACACCCATCTGTAACTACAGTTCCAATGGCTCCAACATGCATACAGGCAAAAAAAAAATCAAACACATAAAGTAAACAAAATAGAAGGACTTTTGGTATACAGAATTTACATAGTTAGGTTCCAAATATTAAAATTATTATTGAAAGCCTACTAGATATCCCTATGAAATACTTTTTGGGCTGTGAGAATGGTCTTATTGATTTTAGAATTACTTCAGATAATATAAAATCTTCACAGCGCAGATGGTGCATATACCCCACTTATTCCAGTGTTTCTTTTGACTCTGAATCTTCCAAAAGCATAATACATTTGTGAAAATAAATAAATATGTTTCACCATAGCCTAAATTCTCAATCAAAATTTCAAGCTTTAATTCTAGATTTCATTTAAAACTTGCCAACTTTTACACTGATTCTCTTTGCTCTAGGAGCAAAAGAGGTTAGCAGTAATAAATCATTTTAAAACACACCACTGTGTCTTTTTCTGTTCTGTCTAGTTTGTAATAGCTTCTCAATCTTCGTTTCCATGACAGACAGCATTAAAAGTTGTTGGTTGTAGCTACCAAAGTTTCTTCCCTTCTCTCCTGGCGATTCGCAGGGCCATGTGACCTCCGGCTCCTGGAGACTCTGCACTAGCTCTGGCTTGAGGGGATAACCTAGCTAGAACCTGGTTCTCTTTGTTATGGTGATTCCACTTGTATTCAAAGTCTTAGCAGTGGGCCGACAGCCTGCCTCCCCTAGCTGACCCTGCCCGAGGCGCTGGGAAGGCTTTAATCTTCCCTACTGCTTCTGGTTGGGAGGAGGCCTTGCATTTTCAGTCCTTCTAGCCCACTGGTATAAATACCTGACTTGAGTTTAATAAAGTGGCCATTTACTCTTGTAGATGAGCCAAGTCTCTTTTGTGTGTGTCTCTTTTTCAACCCTCAGGACAATCGTCCCTTCTTGTGGGCCCGAGTTCAGGAAGCGCGCAGCCTGGGTCGGGCGTGGGTATCCATTGGAAAGTGCAGACTCTTACAGATGGCGTCCCTCGGGTGTGCTTTGAAGAAGAATTGAAGAGTCGCGTCCTGCCATCAGTGAATCCACCACGAGAACCCAAATTGAGGTGAGGGCTCCCCCACGATCCGGAATCTGGCCAGATTTTGCAGTTTTTGTAATGTGCAGTTGTGCACGGGTGATAAGGGGGTGAATAGGTTGAATAGTTTGATTTTTAGGAATATGGGTGCTGAAAGGTCTGATCCGGAGCTGAAGGCCAATGGGCAAATCAGCTGCTAAATTTCTTATAGAGACTAGGCACCAGGATAAGATGACACTGCACTAGAGACTGCTTAGAATTAAACTCATCCCCTGGCTCTCACATGCAGGGAACTTTAATCTTTGCCTAAGAACACAGGCTGGGCGCAGTTAACTCCTAGCGGGAATCTGTTCCCAAGGCACAGGGCTAGTCAACTGGTAACTAACAAAGTACATAGCCGAGGACACATAAGGTGCGGACCTCGGGCTGAGAGAGGATTAAAAATATATTTGTAAGTTCTATTAAGAGTTTTTGAGTAACAAAAGAAAAGCTTCACAGAGCTTGTCTTTCAGGGAGACTAAAAAGCTCCCATGCACATTTGTATGTGGGTCACAGGACCGCATTGGGTCACTCACTGTGGCTGAGGTTCTGCAAGGTGCACTTAATACAGAGAAAAAGGCAGCTGTATGGTGCAGGGAGAAGCGCAGGCAGCCGCCAGGTCCTGCCTGTGAGTGGCGGGGCCATTAAAGACAGGCCAAGGAGGGTAAACGCAGCGGTGTGCCAGTACACTCAGCCGCGGGTGCAAACTCGTTCGGGAGACACATCCGCGCTCACCAGACACAGAAAGGCAGTCACAAGACTTCCTTGCCCAAGGCAGCCAGTGAGCGGCGGGCTGCAGGTACCTGGGGCAGGGCTATGCCGGTTGTGGCGGCGCCTGAGCAAACAGATAATTAAGAGAGTGCTAGGCGGCCGAAAAAAGCGACAATAGCAGGCCTTGATGGTACAAAGAATAGTTAAAATCCGCCCGCCAAATCTCAGGTGACAGTTTGCAGCTGGAGGGGGCGGGTCTGTGTCCCGCCCCCTGCTGTGCAGAGCAGCTTCAGCAGTTTTAAATGGAGACTGTGATAGATTCAAAGGTTTTACAGACCCAAAAGAGGTTAGCTAAATCTTGAAATGGTTTGTTGCCTAATTTTCTGTAAATTTAAACTGTGCTAGTTTGCATTTACACCAGTGGTGGAGGAGTTTCTCTTAAGTACAAGTTATGGACAGTATTTGATTTTAATCATGTTTTAGGGATAAGGTAGGGTCAAGAGTTATTTTGATTCACACTTCTCCAATGATTAAAGATGTTATGTTTGAGAATTTTTAAATGTCTTTCAGTCATTTTAAGTTTGTCTATTGAGAGTTTTCAGTTTAGATTTATTGCATATATTTTAATTTTATTAATTGCTCTTTGGAGGACTAATTTATGGAGTCCTAATATTTTTTATATGGATTGATGACTAATAAAGATTTTCAAATCTGTAGCCAGATATGTCAATCCTATTAATTATTTCTCTAATGTTGGTGGGAGGCAATGTGCCCCCATAAAGATATCAATTTTGATAATTCTGTCCAGTTGTCTAAATGCTCATGTACTGGATCAGATAATTATTTTCTGCCCCTGGAAAAGTTCCAGGTGGATCTGATTCTAAAAGATGTTTTGGAGCTGACCATTCAGCCCAGTTCAAAACCTGCTATGATGGTACAGGACAATAAAAAATAATGTTTTAAGCTTGGCTAATTCAGGCCAATATTTAGGCCGGTTGCAGTAACACAGGCCAATAGAATTTGTTCCTTGGAGACAGAGACCTACAGATCTCTGTATGTCCAAGATCTGCTTGGTTGTAGTTTAGATCCTAAACAGCTAAGCACATTGCTCCCAGAGACTGACGAGGGGAGCCAATTTCAATGGCGCACACAGGCAGGATTGGCCTCAACTAGCGTCTGACAAGGTCCAGGTCATGTACTGATGTACATGGTCCGGACCAGGTTTGATTTGGGGAAGAGGAGTGGTTTGCATATTTCCACAGGATGCGGAGCTCCCGATCTGGGTCCCTGAACGTCTGGTGCGGACCGTGGATTCCTCTGTTCAGAAACCTGAGGACGAGGCGAGTTCGAGAGATCCCACGGACATGGCGACAGAGGCGGCAGCGGAGTTGGCAGATTCCAGAGAGATGATCCAGTGCCTGATTTTACCCCTTTCCCAGATTTCTGTCTCTCTGCCTGATTTGTCCCTTTCAGCCAAGGCTGCTTGGCCTCCTGAGGGGAAAACAGCTATTCCCCCTGCCCTGATAGCAGCTTTGGGTGCTCAAGGCTAAAACCTTGCCAAATACACAGAATTACCATACTATTCAAGGTATCTAAATTCGCAATTGGACGTTGTAGTCAATCTTTACAACTGGGTGTGGATTTTAACCTCTGCTGGTCACAGGTTAAGATTTTGCTGCTTTTTCTCGGACCCCGGTATACAAAATTGCTAATTGGCTCTAATTTAGTTTAGCTAGTCACACCAGGGGTCCCATTTGCCGGTGCTGTAGCCCTACCCAAGGGCGCTATGCTGAGCCAATGTTTCAGATATTGTGCAAGCACTGTCTCTTCCAGTAATGCTTATGCATGCATACGCTGGAGTGTTTTCTCCTGGCCAGTGGCTTCAGGTCCGCCACGGCCTGGCCCTAGTAGGCGTTCGCCTTGGAGTATCTTTCAGCATAAACTGGCTGAACATGTTGGAGGATGGCATTAACCAGAGACAGGTCTAAATCACTGGGCAGACATTTCCAATCTAAGACAGGGAGCGTCAGACCTGAGGCGTTATCCTAAAGACGGATCCGGATCTGTTCTGGCTACTTCCGGTGATGCCTAAGACAGGTTATGTCGTCATATTTTATATATATAAAAAGGGAGACTTGTAGCTACCAAAGTTTCTTCCCTTCTCTCCTGGCGACTCGCAGGGCCATGTGACCTCCGGCTCCTGGAGACTCTGCACTAGCTCTGGCTTGAGGGGATAACCTAGCTAGAACCTGGTTCTCTTTGTTATGGTGATTCCACTTGTATTCAAGGTCTTAGCAGTGGGCCGACAGCCTGCCTCCCCTAGCTGACCCTGCCCGAGGCGCTGGGAAGGCTTTAATCTTCCCTACTGCTTCTGGTTGGGAGGAGGCCTTGCATTTTCGGTCCTTCTAGCCCACTGGTATAAATACCTGACTTGAGTTTAATAAAGTGGCCATTTACTCTTGTAGATGAGCCAAGTCTCTTTTGTGTGTGTCTCTTTTTCAACCCTCAGGACAATCGTCCCTTCTTGTGGGCCCGAGTTCAGGAAGCGCGCAGCCTGGGTCGGGCGTGGGTATCCATTGGAAAGTGCAGACTCTTACAGTTGGTCAATGATTTTCTAGAATGTCCTGGAGTGTTTTATTTGTCTTATGTTTCTCTTCATGGAAAAACCACAGTTGTGGTCTTTTAGGACAGTACCACAGCAGCGTCCTCTCATCACTTTTAGGACAGTACCACAGCAGTGTCCTCTCCCTATCACTTTTAGGACAGTACCACAGCAGTGTCTTCTCCCTATCACTTTTAGGACAGTACCACAGCAGTGTCCCCTCTCCCTATCACTTTTAGAACAGTACCACAGCAGTGTCCCCTCTCCCTCATCACATGATGCCAGGTAGAACTTGTTCTCATATAGTCATGGACGGTAGTAACCTCATCACTTGTGGATCACAGCATCAGTCAAATTTCATTCCTATGAAATTATTATTTGTTCCTCTATGTAGCCTATTCCTTGAAAACAAGTCACTAATGTCATACTTTGTTTAAAATCAAAGTACAACTTTAATTTAAAATTTGTGCTCACATAGCAAATGGAAAAAGACCACACTCCAGACATGACACATAGTACCACAAAGAGGGTAGTTCTTTCTATCTTCCTCTACTTCTTTCAGATACATCAATGAAACTTTTCTTTCTCTAGCCCACTCTCTGGCTTTTAAGGTAAATCTCATTCTTTTGTCACATATCAATTTAATAAAATACTGTGGTTCAGAAGTACATTTTATGAGATCTCCAGTTTGGATCCGGTGACATTTCTCTGTGCTCTCACATCACGACAATGTCTTCTGGCCCAGACCTCGCAGTCCACAGTGCAGAAGCAATGTCTGTCCTCTTTTTCTGTTTTGAGGGGCTAATGTAGTACCCCATAAAATACAAATATGTACTCAAAAATAGCTGATGAAAACTAAATTTTGTTGCAAAATATCATGGTTTGACCACAGTTTCTCTCAAAGCATATGATTTTCATTCATTTATTCAATCAGCATTGTTGCCTACCTTCTTTGTGCCGGATATATGCTAGGTCCTAGGTAATAGGAGGCTTTGTAGGATGGAAAACACTATTCCTGGTTGCCATGACTTTACAGCCATGTAATGCATAAAATCATAAACATTTTTCAAGATCCCTTATAGGTCACACATTGTAGGCAACAGACAGGCCAACCACCTAGTTTCCAGGGAAGCATGAGCTCCCGTTAGTAAGAAAGTAAATCAAGTTGTCTACTTTCCAAGATAACTTCTCTTTGAAAGCAAAAGTGCAGTCTCTGGTGGCTGTGGCAGCAGACTAAGACCAGGGACAGAAACCATCAAAGAATGTGAGAAATGCCACCGAAAGTGGAGATTTCAGTAAGATGGAACACCATTGTCACATCTAGTCCTCGAGATTTTACTTCAGATGCTGAGTTTAGAAATCTGGCTCCGTGGGTTGTGGCAGTAGTATTTTTTAAGATCCTTATTACAGATATATATTTATCCTAACAAGAGAATTCAGAAATGGGGAGCCCTTGACCTTTCATATTAGTTGAATTTATTTCTCTTTTAAATTGTTTGAGCTTTTTATTGGATTTTTGTACTGTCCACAGAATCATTCTGCTAAGTTGGAGGTAAAGCTTCCAATTATGAAATCCAAGTATTCTTGTGACTTATGACCTAACCAACTCATATTAATGCTGACTGGGTGAACCTTAGACCTTCTACAATATTAATTGTGCAATTTCTGCTGAGGACCTTGCTCTTTCTCATAAATATGTTTCAAAAATTACGAAATCACTACAGTCATCTGGTGTTCAGGATGACTTTTATCACATAAAGCTGAACTGAAATGGATTTAATAGAGACACCTTCAGCTTTCTGCATCATGATTGCTTGGGTAGTTATATGAATATAAACAAGGAAGATGTAATATACTGTTAATATGTCTTGTTTAGATTTCCATTTCCCAGCCCCTAAAAGATCTCTAGTCATTTTCTCCTGTATAAATAGCTCAGCCTTGCCCTAGACCATGCCCAACCAAGAGTTAATGCAGATAATGAGCCATGTGTGTCTCAAACATCCTCTAACTCACCAGTGAATCCTACAGCTTACAGTTAGTGGAAGAGCTAAGTTAGCATCTTTTGTTCAAAGAGAAAATCTTTTAATAACAGAAGTCCACATCTTATATTTTGCTGAGGGTAATTATAAAATAATTTAAAACACAGGCAAACACATTCATTGAGAAGAGAGTTGAATGATTGTTAGTAAAATGAGTTAATTTTTAAAGGTAAATGAGACTTCTACAATTAGTTTGTTCATCTTATTTATAGTGCAGAAACCATTTTTATATTCTTCTTGCTGACACAGATTTAGAGCTGTTAGTAATTCCTGTAAGAACAATACAAGCATACAAAACAAATATCTACTCTCAAAGAATAAGTACGAAATAAAATGAAACACAAAGGGGGCACATTTATGCATGAACTTGTAATAAATAATGTAGTATTTCCAAATGGAAGTACTGGAATAATTAAACTAATTTTCTAAAGTTATTCTAGTGTATTCAATTATAGGTTCTAATTATTTTAGAGAAGCAACTTGCACAGTTAATGAAAGAGATAGAAGGAAAAATCATGGTAGTATTAAGCGCCATGTCTCTGCATGCTATAAGCTTTATTAGACCTTGTTAATCAAATATTTGATGAATACTAAGAGCCTTTGGGGATATTAAAATGAATATCAGCATCATGACTCTGAGAACTAGGTTGACACATAATAACCATCAGTTAAGGTACGTGGATTTCATAACCAAACGAAACATAGGATGTCAAAAGGAGGTCTCCAGAGGATTGACCAACACTAAAGAGAAAAAAAAATTAAAGCAAACATTAAGATATGTCAAGTGTATTATGTAAACTCTTAGAAACCCAAACACATTGCAATAATATTTTCAGTCAATCAACAATGAAAGAAAAGATTTCAGTAGGGTGTAAAAGATAGTTCCCATATCATTTCATTATTTTCATTAATATTTGTGTTTTATGTGATAACCATGTTTATGAATCTTAGGACATTTTTCTCTCTGGTATCATTTTAAAATATTTGGGGGGAGTTTCATATATGAATATTAACTATATTTACATTATTTCTACTTCCCCCATTCCAAACCCTCCTCTTATGCCACTGCCTGCACAAATTCATGACCTAATCTTTATTATTGTTACAATCCACATACTCACATATGCATGCAACTAATATATATTATATATAATATTTATATGCATATGTGATCATATATACATAAAACTTGAGTTCATTTAGTATTATTCATATGTGTTTGTGTTTAGACTTGAACCATTGAAATTGGATAACCTACTGGGATCATCCATGTAAAAGACAGATTCTCTATCTCTCAGCAACCACTAATTTTGTGTGGCTCTTCATTTAGGCAAATGAGCTTGGTAAGATTTCTCTAATCTGAATTAGTGTGTCAACTGGTATTATTATACAGGTTTTGTTTAGGCAGCATATAGTTGGGTTTTCATGGATGCAGCTTCCCGACAGATAGAAGACAACATCTCACAGGAGAAAAGTGATTGTCTTGCTTGTACAATCACTCTACCCCACCTTCTGTGATGTTTTCTGAGCCTAAGGTATAGGGATTGCTTTGCAGATGTATCAGTGGAGGATGGGGATCTCACTGCTAGCTTTTATCTGTATTTTAAAGAGAATTTCTGTAATAGTCTCCATTTGCTGCAGAAGAAGCTTCTTTGACTACAGGTTAGAGTTACACTTATCTGAGCGTATAAGGAGAAGTTTTTATAATGCTGTTAGATGTGAATCTTTAGATTTGAGTGTACAACCTGTAGTAAGTCCAGAAACAAGGAAACTAGATGGGTCCAAAGAAGGGGTGAAGAAGGAGCTCCAGAAGGATGGGTAGTAGACACATGTGCTATGAAGAAGTCAATGGGTAAGATGGATAAAGGATTTGAACAGGAAAGGGAGTGATGAATGATAAGTACATTAAGGGTGCAAAAACAGTCACAGAGAATCAATTTATTTTGTGTTCATTTAAACATATATATATATATGTACATGCAAATATGTATGTATACACACATGTATATACACATGCATACATATGTGCACACACATATATACATACATACATACATACATACATACATACATATTACCAGGCATAGGAAACGAAGCATGTTTTCCAGTTTTTGGTTTGTAGAATACAAGAGACTCCAAATAGAGGTTACTGCCATTGCTCTTCATTGCCTCACAGAACTTGAAAGTAATGCCTCATCACTGAAGACTCAACACACTTTACACACAGATCTTGGAAGAATCAAGTTTGAACTGATCTAGAAATCTCCTCTCAGAGGACTAGTTCTCATATAATTCAAAGAAGCTATGCAAACTGCCAAAAGGACAAACATATCTAGTCTTTCTGAGCTAGAAAGGCTATGAGCCACAACAATGACCACCAAAGCAAGATATTCTCAAGGATGCAATAAGTGGTACTTACATCTTAGGAGTAAACAATAGCTGTTAAATTCCTAATATCATTACCTTCTTAACTTTTATTATGTGATAAGCATATATGATAGCCAAAGTTGAGCTGAGCACAGAAGACATTAATATACATGCCAAACTGGACAGAAAAAAGCCTAGGAGGCCTCAACCCTACACATGAACACAGGCAACTAAGGCTTTCTTAGAGTGGGAAAATGGTCTTCCCCAGAGAAGAACCCACCAATTTTTTATGCAATATCAAAAGACGGCATGCACATAAAAGTAATATTATACAGACTGAGTAGGCCATATTTAGAAATTAATAGGGCAAGGAGGGAGATGTATATGGAAAAGTTTGTAATGAGGAAATGGAAGGGACAAGTGCAATCATATTATAATCTCAAAAATTTTATAAATGGAAAGTAATTAACACTTAACTGTAGATGCATCGTTTTATATGTAATATGTATCCCACTGACACAAATTAAATGTGTGTGCCTCTCATAGTCTACATTCCACTCATACATTAACACACCAAGGCAAATAAGAGGGTTTTGGTACCTGAAGCATTTGAATTTTAATTAGCTTTGGTAAAATTATGAAAATGGATCATTGGTGAAGCAATGGATATCCTCATAAGAGCAGAGTGTCCCCTCTCTGCTCCTCTTCCTCTCTCTCTTCCTCTCTCTGTCTTATATGTAGTAAAAACAGAAAAAGAAGAAGAAAGAATTGTTTCTCATTATTAGGGTAAGTGAAAAATTTTGTCACAACAGCCTGAGATAAGATATTCACCAATTTCAGCTATGCATCACTCTGATTTATTTAGGAGTAAGATTTCAAAGAGAAATTGTTCTAGGTTATGCACCTAGATCTCAAAATCACAGATGAACTTCAACACAGAGATAGTGGATGACTTTAATGTCCTATTCTTACCAACAGTCAGGTAATCCAGAAAAAAAAAGCTAAACAAAGAAACTCTGGACTTAAATGTCAACATAAATCAATGGACCGAACATATATTCTATCCAAACATTAACAAATGTGCATTCTTCTCAGAAGCCCATGGAATCTTCCCTAAGACTGACCACATATTAAGCCACAAAAAAAATCTCAAAAACATAAAGAAAAACTGAAATTGTGTTCTTTCTGAACACAATAGAATAAAGCTGCATATCAATAGCAATAGAAAGACAAAAAGTACACAAGTTCATGGAAACTAAATGGCACAATAAGACTCGTAACTAGGTCAAGGAAGAAACCGAAAAGGAAAGTTAAAAAGTTCTAGAATTGAAGGAAAGTGAAAATATGTCATACCAAAACCTATAGGACACAATGAAAATGGCACTAAAAGTCTACAGTACTATGTATCTAGTCAAAAATAAGAGTGGTCTCAAATTAATAACTTTCTGATGCACATGAGCATCCTATAAAGGTAAGAACAAACAACAGGCAAAAGGTAGGCAGGAAAAAAGAATATAAAAATCAGGGTTGAAATTGGTGAATTAGAAATAAATAAAACAATATAAAGAATCAATTAAATAAATTGCTTTTTAAAAAGATTAACAAAATCAACAAAGTTAACAAAATATTACCTTGATTTTCAATGAAATACTCAAGGTTCTGAACTGAGCTGACATCTAGAACCCCAAAGTCTTCCAAGCTTAGCATTGTATCAGTCATCACTAATTAATCCTTTTGGTTAAAGCATAAAATAATTTTATAAGCTTACTTTCTCCCAAAAGACAAAAATATTATGAACATTATGTACCTGTCACCATCTTATCAAGTATAAAAAAATTAATTGTGCAAAATTTGGGAAAGGTAAGTTAAAAGGTTATCTTGTTGCCTCAGAAAGCCCTGAAGGACTGGGTCATGGGAGAAAGAATGAGTTGAACCAGATTAATTAGAAGAAGCCTGAGAAAATCAGGTGGCAGAAAAGTCTCTTACTTTCCTCTAAAAACAATGGGACAAGAAAAATTCTGGAACTTGCATTTGTCTACTAGTGATGAAGAAAACTAGATATTTCAATCTTCTTTCTTCTTAAGACAAATACAATCATAGCAAGAAAAAAAGTTGCTGCCATGCTGACGAGATGCCCTTGTACTGCCTGTGTGCTTCGTGCTCATCAAAGTGTTCAGTTTGCTGGTAGGAGATATGAAGTCTTGTGGATCTGGAGCAGATGTGTGCCTTTGAGGACATGGAGGATGGCCTCAGAAATCACAGTGCTATCTTGCTTTGTTAACCTCCAAAGCTTGCTCTTGTGCTTAGTAGCTTGCAGTGGTTCTCAAGGTCTGAAGCTGCAGCTTCTCTATACACCAAATGCACGTCCACAGACATACTCAAGCTGTGCTCTGTAGTGACAAGACAGGTTTGTTCAGTCATTGGAGCATGATTCACTCAGCTAAAGGGAGAGTTGGAGGGATAAATTAAATCCAATTAGGATTTACATACAGGGTAATAAAAGAACTGGCCCTGGTGCCACGCAAAGCCATTCTCCAATGTGTCTAAAAAATAGTGTCTGATTTTTGTTAATGAGACACCTTGTACAGACAATAGGTTCATAGGAAAGTCAGTAAACAATAGCTATGAATCTGTAGGAATGAGCTATTTAGTAAAAGAAAATGTTTCAATAGTAAAAAGTGGTATTATTTTATTATTAAAATATGACAGAATGGTAACCAGTATATAGACTCTTCTGTGGGGCCTAATTCTGTTCCTATTGTGTATAATGAATTTTAAAAACTGTCAGCTGTTGGCTTATATTTAAGAAATTATTATTTGTAAGTTTTCTTTTTTCATTTAAACATCCATTATCAATTTTTATTTATACTTCTCTCATACAATACATCCTGACCACAGTGTTTCCTTACTCCACTTCTTGTAGTTTCTCCACATACCTCCCTTCTCCCCCAGATCTTTCCTCCCTGTCTCTCCCCACTCCTCCCAAAATAAAAGAGCAGGTCTCCCAGGTACATCAAGAACCAGTAAGACCAAGCACAAACCCTCACAACAAGGTTGGACAAGGCAATCCAGTAGGAGAAACAGGGTGCCAAGACCAGGGAAAAGATCAGAGACAACCCCCATTCCCCCTGTCAGGAATCCCTCCAAAACACCAAACTAAACAACCACAGCATATAGATGTAGAGGAACTAAGCCATGCAGGCTTAATGACTGCCACTTCAGCTTCTGTGAGCCCACATAAATCCTAAGTTCATTCAAGGGCATGCTCTCTGGTGTCCTCTACCCACGGATCCCCACAATTTTTCCTCACCTCTTCTGTGGGGTTGCCTGAGCTCTGATGGAAGTGACCCTATGGAGACGTCCAACCTAATGTTTGGCAGTGGGTCTCTGCACCTGCTCCCATCAGCTACTGAAGGCAACCTTTCTGATGACAACGGGATTAGGCATCGATCTCTAAGTACAGAAGAACATTATTAGGGATCATTTAGTTGAGTTTTTTGTTTTGTTTTGTTTTGTTTTGTTTTGGCTAGTCATGTTTGGTTCAACTCTTAAGTCTCTGGGCTACACAGCCTCCAATTCCTGGTCATTTAGGCAGTGTCAGGTATGAGTTTCCTCTCGCAGCTTCGGTCTCTCCCAGAGGTGTGTGCCAGCATTGCCCCAGTCATCTTGCAGGCAGGACAGAGTTTTGTGGCTGGGTTCATGTCAAGGTCTCACCACTGAAGTCTTGCCTCGTTACAGAAGATGATCAGTTCAGATGCGGTATCTTCCATTAATAGGAGTCCTTGCTAGGCTCACCCTCATAGATTCTATGGAGCTTTCACTACACTAGGTTTCCACATTGCTCCCCCAATGCCCTCAAATACCCTGAAAGTAAAATTATAGATTATTTCAGCCTTGTATCTAGTAAATGCCTTTTTTCCTTCTGAAGTAAGCTGTAAATATTTAGGTCATTCATTCATTAGTTTTTGCCTATGTATTTGTGGGAATTGACACATTTAAAGGAGGCTCATTAATATTTGTTCAATGAAAAATGAGAGAGGAAAAAAGAAGGCTTTTTGACAGGATACAAAGAATGGAAACAAGGAAAAGAAGACGACAGTGGCTGTGGTGACCTGAATGAGAGTGGCCCAGGAGGTTCAAATCTGAATGTTTAATCCCCAGGGGTGCAGCTGTTTGGCAATGATTATGAGGTGTGTCCTCGTTGAAGTGGATGTGACACTATGGGTCGATTTTGAGGTCAAAACCCACACTATTCTCAGTTCCCCCCATCTCCCTTCCTAATGGTTGTCTCAAAATACAAGCTCTTAGAAATTGCCATGCCTGCCTGTCTGCTGCCAGGCTCTATGATAACCACAGACTCTAAGCCTGATCATGTGTCATGCCTGCCTGCCTGCCTGCCTGATGACACGTTGCCCATTCTAATCCTACGGAACCATGAACCTCCCCCAAATAAATGCTCTTCTCTACAAGTCATCTCAGTCATGCTACTTTAACAAGGCAATAGGAAATGAACAACTATTGCAGCACTTTGCTTTGTTTCAGCTTGATGTGTATATAATTTAGAGAAACAGAGAAGCTTTTCTTCTCAAATGCTTCCCTTGTTACCTTCTTTCCCTGCCAGTTGTTATACACGTTGGTGACACATTGTGTAAATACTTTAGAGGAAAACCTATGCTACTTTTGAAGAGATATTACTCATGTTAATCCATATAAACAAACAGAAAATACTTCTCCATAAAATCTTATCATGTGACAAATACAGTAGATTCATCTTGTTGCTACCAAGACTATAGCTTATTTCATCATTACTGTTCCTGTGTTCAGTGGTTTCACATTACTTCCAATGATGTCAAATTATATTAACTGCATGCTTCAAGTGTGAGAGCTTATATTAAAGACAGATTTCTAAAAGGTCTTTGCAAATACATTTCCAAAAAATGAGCCTACCAGTCCCTAAAACAGAAATGTGAGAGTTAAATATGTAACATGAAACAAAGCAGCCCTTCAAGAGTTTAGAAACTAGTACCAATATTCTCAACCTGGAGAGGTTTAGACCTTAAAACAGTTTCTAGATTAGGATGTTAGTGGATATAGCTACAAATAAGTGTGTGTTCCTCTCTCTCTCTCTCTCTCTCTTTCTCTCTCTCTCTCTCTCTCTCTTGTGTGTGTGTGTATGTGTGTAGCTGGCGTCAGCACAACTACCTGGACTGCACTGTAGACATGACAGGATGAACTAGAGAGCTTCATGAACTGAGTTTTATTTATTTATTATACAAAAAGGAACTTTAAAATTATATCTGGGCCTACCAAGCACCCAGTCAGAGGAACACTACAGGAGAGCAGGTCTGCTTTCGAATTTCTACAGCAACAAACCTTAAGGTAATTAGAGATCAGTCTAGCAAAGTATTAGAAGATCTCTAGGGAGAAAAAGTTAAGAAAACTTATTAAAATATAAAAGGAAAGTCACAGAGATCACCTAATAAGTAGAAAGATTTCATATCAAAATAAATCAATTCCCTACATTTTAAATGAAACTGGAAAGAATAATTCTTGCATTCACATAGGATTTTAAAAGGCAAGACGTTCATTGTATCTGACAGAGAAGATTCCAGCATTTTTCCCTGGATTTCAATGAGTGAGAGTAATAATATAGGGGATATCATTTAACAGATTCAAATTTCTTTCTTTAAAAAAAAAATCTAGATGTCTTAACTTCCTTATAGTCAAATAAAGTAATTTTGGGTATTACTTTAAAACTGATTTTAATACTAATTAGTATGTGAAGTCTTGGTTAGGACCTGCTTGCTAAGTCTTTATTCTTACATGTAAATTACAATGCTAAAAGATATATCCAACAAGTGCCTTGTATATACCTAATTATATGTCTTCTCAAATTAATACTGTAAATTACACCCAAAAATGGAAGAAGTTCTCAGATCTATCCTTAATATGGGAAGGATTTAATGCTACTATAATGTATATTCTAAACAAACAGGCATATTTACGTGTATCTGTATAAACCTCAATAGAAGACAAATGCATATGAAATTTGATTATCTGTATCCAGTCATTGAAGACTGACAGCTGAAACAATGCTCCATGCTCATAATAAATATATATCACTATTGGTAGATGGAGAATGTTTCTAAAGAATAAAAGTTCAACACTTTTAGGAGAGAAGAAGGAGAGATTTATGTTAATGCATGAAACCGCACAGAAGCTTCTCCTATCTCTACAGAGGCCAGAATGACATGTAAAATTTATACTGTAACAGTATCCCCATGTTGATTTCAATGAGGAAACTGTATTAAATTTTGAAAATCAATATAGTGCAATGATGCTCCTATGGCCATACCACAGCTCTATTGTAACAGTATTCCCATGTTGATTTCAATGAGGAAATAGTTCTAAATTTTGAAAATCAATATAACCCAATGATACTCCTGTGGTACTACCACAGCTCTAGAGGCAACTTTAGAGGAAATCAACTTTTGCCATTAATAGTTGGTTAGTATGGCACTGAGCTGGGCAGTTATAATAGGTTTTAACAAATGTGATACAATTCTTTCATTTCAGTACCACTAACCATGTATACAACATAGGAGGTTCTTGATGCTCTACTGACCAAAGCATAAACCCCTTTAAAAGCGTGAGTCAGAATGTTCATTGTTAAGGTGATGTGGACTGCATGAGAAATACAAAATTTATTGTGACTTTCTTTCTTCAAAGACTTGAAGTTCTTGTCATATAGGTCTTTCACTTGCTTGGTTAGAGTTATCCCAAGACGTTTTATATTATTTGTGGCTATTGTAAAGGGTGTTGTTTCCCTGCTTTCTTTCTCAACTTGTTTAGTGTTTGTATATAGGAAGGAGTTCCTTGATAGAATTTTTAGGGTTGCTTATGTATATTATCATATCATCTGTAAATAGCAAAACTTTGACTACTTCATTTCCAATATGTATCCTCTTATTCTCCTTTTGTTGTCTTATTGCTCTAGCTAGAACTTTAAGTACAATACTGAATCGATATAGAGAGAGTGGATAATCTTGCCTTGTCCTAATTTTAATGGGATTTATTTGAGTTTCTCTCTGTTTAATTTGATGTTGGCGATCAGCCTATTATATATTGCTTTTACCATCTTTAAGCATGTTCATTGTATCCCTTATCTCTCTAGGATCTTCATCATGAAGGGGTATTAGATTTTGTCAAAAGATTTTTCTTCATTTAATGAGATGATCATGCAGGTTTTTTAATTCAATTTGTTTATAAACGGGATTGCATTAGAGATTTTCGTATGTTGAACCCTGACTATATCTCTGCAATGAAGCCTATTTGATCATGGTTCTTTTTGATGTGTTCATGAATTTGATTTGTCAATATTTTATTTAGTATTTTTGCATCAGTGTTCATGAGTGATATTGGTCTATAGTTCTCTTTCTTAGGTGAGTCTTTGAGTAGTTTGAGTAGCAGGGTGACTGTAGACTCATAAAAGAATTTGGAAATGTTCCTTGTCTTTCTATTGTGTGGAACAATTTGAGGAATAAAGAACAATACTCAACTTTATATGAAAAAAAAACCCAAAAAACTCAGCATAGCTAAAACAATTCTGTACAGTAAAAAGACTTCCAGAGATATCACTATCCTTGATTTCAAGCTCTACTACAAAACTATAGTAATAAAAAGAACATGATATTGACATAAAAACTGACAGATGGATCAATGGAAATGAATTGAAGATCCAGACATAAATTTATACACCTAAGAACACATGATTTTTTTGCAAAGAAGCCAAAATTACACAATGGAAAAAAAGAAAGCAAATGGAGCTGGCATAACTGGCTGTCGGCATGTAGAAAAATACAAATGGATCCATATCTATCACCCTGCACAAAACTCAACCAAAAAAACCAAAATATAACTATATACAATGAACCTGAAACAAGAGAAAGTGGGAAGTAGCCTTGAATGCACTGGCACAGAAAACAACGTCCTTAATAGAACACCAGTAGCATAGACACTGAGTTTGACTATCAATAGATGAGACCTCATGAAACTTAAAAGCTTCTATAAGGCAAGAACACTGACAATAAGAAAAAACAGCAGCCTATAGAATCGGAAAATATTTTCACCAACTCAACATGTGACAGAGGACTGAGCTCCAAAATATATAAAGAGCTCAAAAATCCAAATAATACAATTTAAAAAGTGGAGTACAGATCGAAATAGAATTCTCAACAGAAGAATCTCAAACAGCTGAAATACACTTAAAGCCTTGTTCAACATCCTTAGTCATCAGGAAAATGCAAACCAAAACAACTCTGGGATTTCATCTTACACCTGTCAGAATGGATGTAAGATCAAAAACACTGATGGTAGTTTATGCTGGAGAGGATTTCGAACAAGGGGAACACTCCTCCACTTCTGGTAGTAGTGCAAACTTGTACAGCCACTTTGGAAATCAATATGGCAGTTTCTCAGAAAATTAGGAATCAATCTACCTCAAGACCCAGCAATACCACTTTTGGGCATATACCCAAAGGATGCTCAATAAGAATACTTGCTCAACTATGTTCATAGCAACTTTATTCCTAGTAGCTAGAATTTGGAAACAGCCTAGATGAAGCTCAACCAAAGAATGAATAAAGAAAATCTGATACATTAACACAATGGAGTATTACTCAGCTATTACAAACAAAAATACCAGGAAATCTAAAGGCAAATAGAAACTAGAAAAAAAATCATTCTGGGTGAGGTAACCTAGACCCAGAAAGGCCAACATGGCAAATACTCATAAGTGAATATTAACTGTAAAGTAAAAGAAAATAATGCTACAAGCCACAATCCCAGAGGCTAGGTAACAAGGAGGGCCCAATGGGGGAAGCATGGATTTCCCTGGGATGGGGAAATAGAAGAGATCTCCTGGGTAGACTTGGAGCTAGCAAGGACAGGGTTGTAGGGCTGGATGGAGGTGGGGAGTAATGAAAGAGTTGTCTTGATGGAGAGCGGGCATTTGGGGTCCTGTAGAATCTTGATGCAAGGGAAACTCCCAGGAATCTATAAGGATGATCCTAGCTAAAACTACTGAAAATAGTGAATAGGTAGCCTGAACTGGTCATTCCTTGTAATCAGATTGGTGACTACCCAAGTTGTAATAAAAGAGTCTTCATACAGAAAATAATGGGAGCAGATGCAGGGATCCACAGCCAAGAATTTAGGCCAACCTTCAACAATTCTGTTGAAGAGATAGAGGAAGAATTGTACGAGCCAGGGGCATTCACAAGGAAACCCATAGAGACAACTAGCCTGGGCTCATAGGAGCTCACAGACACAGGACTAACAGCTAAGGAGCCTGTATGGGACCAACCTAGGCCTTTTACATATGTGTGACTGTTGGATAGTTTGATCTACTTATGGAGCTCCTAGCAGTGGTAATTTGGCCTGTCCCTGATGCTTTGGTAGACTTTGGGGAACCTATTTCTCATACTGGATTGCCTTACCAAGCCTTAATTAAAGGGGAGAAGCTTAGTCCTATCACAACTTGATATGCCATGCTTTGGTGACACCCATGGGAGGCCTGCCCCTTTTGAAACAGAAACAGAGAAGTGGATTCTGCTGGGGTTGGGGGGAAGGAGCATAGGGATTCTTTGAGGGGAGGGAATGGGAGGAGTGGATAAAAGGGAAACTGGTAAGGATGTAAAATACATGAATTAATTTAATTAATAATTTTTTTAAAAAAGAATAAAAAATAAAGCTAAACACTGTTTTAAACACTTTGGAAGCTTTCACTTCATTGTGGGATTCTAATCAAGACAAGCTTTTTTCAATGTATAAAATTGAGTCAATTATGCTATAAAAGTTTTAAGAGTTTGTGATGAAATAGTTTATATTATGTCAGAAACTTGTATTGCAAAGGTATTCTCACCAGGGAGTCTGGGTATTTCAGACATTTGAGCATTGAGAGCAGAGACATGTTAGTTAATTCCCTTACCCTGAAATGGCTGTATGAAATTGATTGTATCTTTATTGATGTTACAGCATTCTCCACTCCTGGTGTTCCTACTGTCTCTTAAAGATGATCACTTTCTACTTAGAGGAAACAGACAGGTTTAAGAAGAATAATTGGTGTCAAGTACTATTACAAAATTTAATCAGAATTTCTGTGCAGCTTGTGTAACAGTGGTTTCAATATTTCAAATATAAAAATAATATAATATTTTTTAAATATTATATTTAAAAATATATATATTTTTATTTATATATAAATAAAATATATATTTTATTTACACTCAAATAAAATTTGAGTGTTTATAAAAATAATAAAACACTCAAAGCTTTACAAAATTCAGAGTGGCTAGTTGGGATAACATATTAATTGGAGCAGCAATTCATATGACTGCCAGGTAGGACAGGGAAGTGGGAGAAAGGAAAAGGTCTTTCTTTGTCCTTGATATTTCCCAGACATGGGTGCACTAGTTAAGAGCTAAAACAAAGTGAGGTCAGACATCCTTTGGATTTTTCTTTGCTCCCATGGGTTTGGTGCCTAGTCTCTCTGAGGTTGCACAACTTAAGGGAAAGTGTTTAAACAGCTCCTCCTGGAACATGACTGATTTATATCTGAAATTTTATTTGAATTACACATTTGAAAACATTTACTTTTCAATAAAGAAATGATGATAGGTTGAATAAGCAATTCCAAATGGTAAGAGACCTCCCTCGAAGGAAAAGCATCCACTATCAATTTTGTTTCAGTAAATGACCAGGATTTTTTTTTTTAATCCAGAAGTTTCAGTGACATTGTGTCCTCTCTACTTCCTCACCCAGCAAACACACTCTCTTCTACTCAGATGTAGCAGCTGCCAAGGGAATTATAAATTACAGAGTTCTTCCTTTATTTGTCAGATCTTTGTGTTTGTTTTCAATCTAGTTAACTTTCTTGCAATGATTAACTCAAGCTTTAGCTACTTTATAATTTCTTTGATCCCCAGGCTGAAGTCATAATTCATTCCTATATCATCTCCACACAGCACATACATGAATAAAACTCCGGATGTTGCATTTGTCCAGCTACATCTGACTATCCCTCTAGTGGTGAAAGGAAATTTCTAGACATATTTATAAATAGCAATTTCATCGAAAAAGTAAATTCCACAGCAATGGGAAAATAGTGTACTATGTACTGCCCAAGCATGAGGACCTAAGTTCAGATGCCTGTTTCTGCATAAAGCCAGGTGCACCCACAGACTTCTGCAGCACCAAAATGGGAAGGACGGAAACAGTCAGATACTGGGGACCAGACGGTCAGCTAGTCCACTGAAACGGTGAGCTCTGTTCAGTAACACAGTCTCAAGATCAAATGAACCTTAACTTGAACTCAAAGTATAAGTAGGAATATCCTACACTTATACAGCGATCAAACTGCTGAACGATACAGGTGAAAATCAATCACAAAGACAGAAAGAAAATATATCATTTTCTTATACTCAGGGAACAAAGCAATACTGATGACTGACTTTCCATCAGAACTAAGGACTAGAAGGTGCTACAATGTAGTCAGAGTATTTGCTGAAAACTAAAGTTTGTATCCAATAATTCTATATGCAGCAAAAGTATTCTTCAAAGATGATAACAACAAAGAAATCTCCAAACTTATAGAAATTAAAGGAACCTAGTAGTAGAAGACCTGTTGAAGAAAAGACAGCAGATAATAACTCATATCCAAAGAAAGATGAGGAGAAATGAAGCAGCAAATGTATTCATAAATATAAGCTCCACAAAACAAGTTTCCACATTCTTTCTCTCAACTATTACAAAATGTATTATGACAAAAGATCATAATTGTAAAATTATTGTTAGGTATATATTTTCACATATATAGACCATGTGATAATAATAGCATTGTAAAGACATGATATGGAGCTATACTGAAACAAAGTTTCTATGTTTTAACAGGTATCCTTTAATATAAATGTAACTATTGCTATAATTAAAGCTGCACGTTGCAATCTCTGCTAAACTACTGAAGTATTTTTAAATAATGTTTGAAAATTTATGCTGTAATTGTAATTATCCATGGAACTATTTATGTACAGGGAATAACAAGGCAGTAATGGAATAAGAATGAAGGATAAAAATTAATTAAAGTCAAATTTATGCTTTATATAAAATAATGGATTCAAATATGCAAATAGGTTAAAACAAAATGGCTCACAGACAAAAAACTCACCATTAACACTAATATTTCTTGAAAAATGTTTGCTTTTTATGGTGGGCAAAATTTATTAAGTATTCTGCCAAATAACTATTATGGAGGAATGAAGTTATTAGAATTAATGAAAATTTTAAAACTTTGTTCTTCAAAGCAACTCTAAATAGACATAGATATATATGAGTGTTTAAAACATATATAAGCATATATGTGTATGTACAGGTGAGTGTGTATAATTTTTAAAGAAGAGGATATGGCTTAGTAAGTAAGGAGACATGGGAAGAGTGGGGAGGGATAATGAAGGAAGATATTTATATAAATGATGTACTCATATATGACATTCTCAAAAAATAAAACAAACGTAAGAAGAAGAAATTTAAAGCCACAGTACCAAATAGCTGATATTATGAGAAAATAATGTATCTAACAGACAAAATAATTTACCAGAATAGAAAAACACAAATAATACAAGAAAACAGATTTTAATTGAAACAATATACAAAATTTTAATATATTCCTCCATGGGACATGTTGGGGGAAGCTGCTTGTTCATTCCCGGCTAACCAGACCATGAAATTAATCACTCAGAAACAACAAAATTTTAATATATTCCTCCATGGGACATGTTGGGGGAAGCAGCTTGTTCATTCCCGGCTAACCAGACCATGAAATTAATCACTCAGAAACAATATTATTTGCAGTACTGCTTGACCAATAGCTTAAGAATATTTCTGGCTATCACTTATATTCTAAACTAACCCATTTCCATTATTCTGTGTATCTTCACATGGCTGTGACTTGCCAGGTAAAGTTTCATCCAGCATCTGTCTCTGGTGAGGTTACATGGCTTCTCCCTGACTCTGCCTTCTTTCTCCCAGCATTCAGTTTAGTTTTCCCCATCTAGCTTTGATCTACCCTGCTATAGACTCAAATTTCTCAATTAATCAATGGTAATTACAGCATACAGAGGGGAATCCCACATCACCTCCCTTTCTGTCTAAATGAAAAGAAGTTTTTAATTTTAACATAGTAAGATTACAAACAATAAAACAGTTATCAAGTAAGAATTATAGTTATAATATTCATATCTACTTTATATTTTATCATAACTAAGGAAAACTATAATTATAACTATCTGTTCTTCAACTACATCAGAAACTTCAGAAAGAAACAATATTACCTAAGTAAACAGGAAGTACGTTGTAAGCAACTTCCAAAACTCTAGAATTGACAGAGACATCTCATTGCCTGGACAGTCACCCAAATTTCTTTTGTAACACTGGGGCACCCATCTTCAGTCTACAGGCCCATGGTATCTGACAGACTTTTCCATGAAGCAGAAAATTTCAAAGACAGTTCCACCTATATTGGCTATTTTTCAGTCACTTTCTTCTGTGTCCTGCAGAATGTCGAGCAGACTCTTTCATGAAGCAGGAACCCTGAAGGATCATCTCACCTTTAGGCAAGTTCAGCAGTCACTTCTCTGTGAGTCCTGATTGTCCAGTTCACACAGCTTACCATCAAACAGTTCAGGTAAGAGTAGTTCCTTGTCAAAATGGCTAACAAACTCAATGAGAAGCCACTTTGATGCCCATCATCCTCTTGAAATAGATTGGTGTTGCCAGGAACAGATGTGTCTCACTGTCATAAAAATTCTTAAGTTCTTAAAACATTTCAAATGCCATATTTTATAGGTCTTTGAAAGGTTTGAAGATTATATATCTAACTGAAATATATCTCTATACATCTAGAAAACCTAAATAGCATGACTACAAACTTGACTATTCTAGATGATTGTCTATTAGCCTTTATTTCTTAACTATATATTACATTTACATTTTTAAATGAGTTGCACAAACACAACACCTTAATGAAGAGCAGAAATACATGTAAGACTGACCTAAAATTTGTATCAATAAACCAAGATCCATACCAATGCAAAACTCAATAGCATATCCCCATTTAAATGTAAACAAACATTTATAAACAAATATTTGTGAATTCGGGCATAGTTCTATCCAAACTGCTTCCTGCACTTTTGTTGAGTGAAGTAATTTTTGAGGAGTTTTCAAGGTGACCTTTCAGGGGTTCTTGGTTCAACAAACCACATTAGTCTGGAATGATTCCACATGTTCTCATCTTCTATGGAAATAAAAAAAAGGAATCTCTTTTCCAAAGCAACAAATCCTTAGAACCAAATTCTTATGTCATGATCCCTATAAAATATATATGTTGGTTTAGCTTAGCAGCCAATACAATGAAATGTCTCGCTGTACTTACTTCATTCACAGTCAAAATATTCAATTAAAACACAATAATATACATAATCCAGACTCTCTGTATTTACCATCTTTACATGGCTAATTTTTCTAACTCTACTTATTTGTACAGTTTAATATTTATTTTATAATCTTTATGCCTTTAATCTATGGCTGTCTGTACTCTTTTATGTTACATTTACTATCTCTTTACTCTTTTTCATCTCTCTCCCAAGCCTATGAACATTTTTTAAATATATGGTATCTCATTTAGACACCTTTTATGTCTGAATCTGCCTTATCAATGTATCTGAAATCCTATTTTGTTCAGTAGTACTTCTTAATATGTTAAGCAGAATTACTAGGACTAAGGCTGCTTTGCCTCTTGGCTTCACACAGTCCAACATGGCAGAGGTCCATTCACTACCTCTGAGAGCCATTCTCTCCACCCCAGATCCAGAATTGGATTGTAGCAGGTCTATGTTGCCATTAAGCCATTTGTAGCAATCTGCTCACAAACCCCATTTAAATACTCCATAGCTGGACCTCCTGAAAGAGTCGAGAGTTCATGCTAGTAGCACAACTCAGGAAGTGGCCATTTCAAAACCGCACAGTTTTTTGTGATTATTTTTCTGCTACCACTTAGCAGAAAGACCTCTCTTGAAGAAATCATGCCTCTGCTTGCTTCTAGCAAACAGAGTAAAAAGTTGTATTAAACTACGTTTTTTTTGTGTCTAGAATTCCTTTTCAAGTTCTCTCAAGTTTTTATGTGAACACAGTTACCCATGTTGTTATGCCAATTGGTAGGGGAGGCCACTTGTTTGTTCCTGACTGCCCAGACCATAAAATTAATGACTTAGAAACTATGTTATTTGCAATACTGCTTGGTCCAATAGCTTAAGCATATTTCTGACTAACTCTTTGTCCTAAACTAACCCATCTCCATTAATCTGTGAATCGCCACATGGCTTTGGCTTACCAGGTAAAGTTCTATCCAGCATCTGTCTCTGGCAGGGTTGCATGGCTTCTCCCAGACTCTACCTTCTTTCTCCCAGCATTCAGTTTAGTTTTCCCCACCTAGCTCTGTTCTTCCCTGCTATAGGCCCAAAGCAGTTTCTTTATTAATCAGTAGCAATCACAGCATACAGAGGAGAATCCTACATCAAGAAGTTAAACAATTATCTACTGAGAATATCAAAAGAAGTGTAGTATTACTCATTATTAGAGAAATGCAAATAAAAGCCACAAAAAGATGTTCATGGTGCTTAATAACAGAAAGGTAGAAGCAACTCAAACAGCCATTAACCTAATGCCTAAGTAAAAAATGGCATATTTACACATTGGGATATTATTTGTTATGAAAATGCTAACAAATAGAGCAAAGTGGAGGTTCATGCTAAAGCATACATGTACTTCACAAAGAACGTGAATTATATTAAATATTCTACTGGATCAAAAGAAGTGTAGGTTCATACATTGAGCTGTCATCCACAAAGAAGTCATTATGAGTAAAGATGACTGACAATCTAAAATGAATACAAAGATTCTCTTGAAAATGGAATTAATGACAAAATATTCTATCACTTCTCCAAGATTTTGTTTTCTTTCTATCCTTACCATTATTTATTTCACTTTTAAAGTATTGTGTGTATCAAAAGAATTTTTAGTGGAATAGAGATATAAAACTAGACACTAAAATAAAATAAAATCATCACATTGTTTTCTAGAAGAGAAAGCTAACCCATCCAATAAGAAGAATTTCCAGCCAAGCATGAAGGCCTGAGCTGGCTTCACTTAAAAAGTGAGGTATGACTGTGTGCACACATGATGCCAGCACTGAGTGGGCAGCATGAGAGAAGCACAAGAGCTTCCTTGTCAGCCAACCAAACCAAAAGATGATGAACTTCAAATTCAAAGAGACATGACAGCTCAAGAGAATAGACACTTCTCTGGCCTCTGAATACATCTCCACAGACACAAGCATACACACCCCAGATGCACATAAGAAAGAAAGTTCCCTAAACTTGAGAATTATAATAGAAACATATTTTTAAATAATTTTTCTTCTAAAATCACTAAAAAATAAAATTTTAACAGACTCACCATTTACTTAAAAATAACTAACTTATCTCAAAACTCATTGAAGCTAGTCTGTACAAGACAAAAGCAAAGCTGCATATTGTGGAAAGCTGTTGAAGAGGGCAGTGTAGGGTGAAAAGAACCAAGGCAAAACACCCTGACCCTGGCTTAGGAACAGGGATTGAAATTCCACCACCTAAGATCCCTGAGCATAAAAACCCACTGATCCCTGAGCACAAAAACCCACCGATCCCAAGCAACCCTGGAATCCCCTTTTCAAAGCACCTTATATAAGCTCCAAGCCCTGTTCAGTTTGCTGCTTCCTCACCCTATAGGCAGCCACCCTCTTTGATTCTTCCCTCCCAATAAATCTATTGAATGAGGTTTTAGTGACAACCTTCTTTCTTTAGAGTGGAGCAGAGAAAAGAAGTAACAACTTTCTCTGTAGTGGGAAAAGAAAAGAGCAGAGTGGAACAGAAACACTTTTGCTGGGGAAACTTTCCTCTAGAGGGAGAGAGTTGTTAAACTTCACAGGGCTTGAGCAGAGCTGTAGGAACTTCCCTGGGGTAACCCTCCCCCTCTGGTGCAGAGTTGTTGCACTGCAGAAACTTTCCCTGAAGCAGGGCTATAAGACTTTTATTTAATTTTTAAAACAATATTATTTTCCATTCCAATCCTCCTCCTGCTCCCCCCACCTTCCCCCATCCCACCCCCATCCACTCCTCTGAGAGGGTGAGACCTCTTAAAACATCACTTTAGAAAAAAAGTATCTAAAATTTGTATAGCGGTATAAAAGATGCCTAATGGCCAAACAGTCTTAAAAAAGAAAAACGACAACATTATGTTTTCTGACTTCAAATTATTATAAGTCTGTAGATTTCAAAGGAGTGTGGGTGTCATTATTTTGATGACCTTCCCTATCATCTGAGTACCCTGTTCCTTTAAGAGACAAGCTCCGCCCCTCTCCAGCATACTTATCTCTCTCTCTCTCTCTCTCTCTCTCTCTCTCTCTCTCTCTCTCTCTCTCTTCCAGTTCCTCTTCTGATGAGGTAGCTACTGCCTCTCTCCCATCGCTTTCTCTTTCTATCTATCTATCTATCTATCTATCTATCTATCTATCTATCTATCTCTGCCTTTCTCTCTTCTCCCTTTCCCTCTTTCCCCCTTCCCTTTTCCCTCCATAACCCATTAATAAAACTCTATACCCAAACTCTCTCTCTGCATTGCTTATCTTTCTCTCTCACCTGCTGCACTCCCCACCCAAGGGGATCAACTGAGGCTTTGGGTGACCTGCTGCTGCCCCTTGTGCAACTGCTGCCACCCATGGGACGGGTCCCCCACCACCAAATGTTTATAAACAATAACAGTGGAACAACTACAAAACATATATAAACACATGAAACAGAACAGAGTCAGTACCAAATCTACACCCTTGAAGGCAACCCATCTTTGACAGTGATGATAAGAATCGAAGAGAGAAAGGTGGCGTCTTAACAAGTAGTGCTGGGGAAGCTGGATATCTGCAGATAAAAGAACAAGTTGTGCCTGTGTTGTATAATTATAAAACATCCACAAAAAAAGGATTACACTAAAATGCAAATTCTCAAACCATGAAATTCTGTTGTATGAGGTGTGGGCCACGTCCTGTTGCCTGGCTAGCTTAACCCCCAAAATAACCACACAGAAATGTTATTAATTAAATCACTGCCTTGTCATTAATTAGCTCTGGCCTCTTATTGGCTAACTCTCACATCTTGATTCAACCCATTACTAATAATCTGTATGTCACCATGAGGTCGTGGCTTACCCGGAGAAATTCTAACCTATGTCCATCTCAGGCCAGAGATTCATGGTATCTGCCTGTCTTTTCCCAGCATTCAGTTTTGTCTTTCCCACAAACCTAAGTTTCTGCACTATCAAAAGGCCAAGGCACTCTCTTTATTCAACCAATGACAGCAACACATCCTACACCAAAATTCTTATAAGATGGCATGGCACAAAGCACTCTTGCATATGGTTGGCTAGGATATTTCGAACATCACCACAAAAGCAAATAACAAAAATGCAAGATAAATAGTGAGACTACAACTAATTAAAGAACTGACAGACTGGAAAAGCAAAAACTAACAGGCTAAAAGGCAGCCAGCAGAATGGGAAGAATATGATAAACTATCTGTGACAGGCTAATTCAGAAAACTTCACAAAACATCCTAAAACTTAGATAACTAAAACTCACAAAAAAAAACAATTAAAAATAGACAAGGACCAGAACAATGTCAAAAAAAGCCCCAAACTCCTAATAACCAACAATAAAAAAATCTCAACATTATTAATGATCAATGTAACTCAAAACCTCACTGAGATGCCACTACATATATGCTATAATAGCTGATGATCAGTAGCAATAAGACAAGTGATAAGTGGTGAAGATGGGGGAAGAAGGAACATTTGAAAATGTAGGTAGCAATGTAAGTTGCTACAGTGTTGTAATATGGAATGGCAGGAATAATACACGGAAACTGTATTCATTTAAACACTGCCTGGCCCATTATCTGTAGCCTCTTATTGACTAACTCTTAAATATTGATTCAACCCATTTCTAATAATCTGTATGTTACCACGAGCTCGTGGCTTACCGGGAAAGATCCTAACCTGTGTCTGTCTCAGAGAGGAGAACCATGGCGACTGACTGCCTCTGCTTTCTTTCTCCCAAAATTCTGTTCTGTCTACTCCACCCACCTAAGAGCTGGCCTATCAAAAAGGCCAAGGCGGTTTCTTTATTAATTAGCCAATGAAAGCAACAGAAATACAGAAGACTCTCCTACATCACTACAGCCAATATAGAAAGCAATACAGAAATGCTGTTTAAAAAACATCATCCAGAACTATCATAAGATTGAACATTTGAACAAGGTCATTAAATCATCATGACAAAGAAATACCTATATGCTCACTGTAGAAATGTCCTAAATAGATATCAAGACATGGTATTATCATGGTATCTTCTTGAGCACTATCAGCAGAGGTGTGAATAAAGAAATAAGTCTACAAGAATAGATAGTGCCCATCATCATAAAGGAAACGTTGTCACTTTGAGAATGTCATGCCACCTCCTGCAGAGTCTGTGTGATCTCTCACTTAAAATGTGGCACAAGCTTTAAGGAAGAGTGCCCACAGAGAAAGTGTGTGCATGCTGTGCCTCCCGCTTGGAGTCCTTGCACTCTTGGCATTACCTGCTTATGTTCTAAGAAATACAGTCTGGTTTCTTCAGGAAGGGAAGATAGTATGTTTAAGTTTCCAGAGTCTACTGATGAGCCATTGCCATACAAAGGAGTATATGATGCTAATGGTAAAAGATGGGTTAACATTTTAAAAAGGCTTTCCAGGTTTAATCTGGTGCTTAATAAATAAAAAACAAAAGACAAACCCAATTAAGCAATTAAGACAAATTCAACAAAAATAAAATAAAAAAGAGATAAATGCCTATAACGTCTTAAAATTGGTTTTGAAAAAGGTTTAAAAAGGAGTTAAAAATATAAAAAAGTTCTTCTACATAAATTACAAAAATATAAAAAGAAACTGTATAGCTATTACCACAATTGCTCAAAATGCTATGAACTCATAGCCTAGATAAAGATTTATATCAAAACTAACATCAAGCCATGTCTAGCATGACCAAACGCAGACTCACATCTGTCTGATAAAAATCTATTCTTACGTATCTGATACAATGATTCTAAGAATAATCTGTACTGCATGAAAAACAGTACATGGTGTTAAACAATCTTTTCTGTATAAAGAATGAGTCTCATGCCTAGTAAAGACCCATTCAAATGTAATTCCTTTGAGTCTTGTTTCTGTTTGTCATTTGTCAACTCCTTACCACGTATTCCTGAGACCCTGTCCCATAGGTCTCAATGCCTCTGCTGAATTGGTCTATGCAGAAAATGTACATGAAATTGGAAGACATTGAACTAAATGGAGCAAGCAAGACACTACAAGGAATATACTACATAATCTCCACTTTTTGTTGACTGAACATGCTGCCATTGGTACCAGTTAGGTAAACTACTAAAATGCTAATAAGACACATGTATTTATGTAATGAACAAGGAATCAAAAAAAAAACAGCAGCATGATTTTAAAACAAGTTTAGTAAGGAAAAAAAATGAGTAATAGTGTATAGCTTACTTAAGACTTTCTAAGGGAGAATGTCTTTACTATCCCCTCCTACACATACACAGATATACAGAAGGGAGTTATGAACAAAAGCAGATATGCTGGATCATGACTTTGGTCATCAACATGTGGCATATCACACCACATCATACAACTCAAATGTTTTTGTCCATTACACTTCAATAAGCCTAGGGAAAATAAAACTAAAAATATATTTAATTCACTAAAATTTCAAACATCTGTGATGGGTTTCCTCTTACTAGACTTTACAAATGAGAATAATGTTGTTTCACATATATTATTAAATATTATCAGACATTTTATCCCTTCATCTGTTTACTATTTGGAACAAAATTATTTTGCTTTTCTGGCATTAGTGGGGACTGTACTCCTGACCTTGTGTATACTAGACAAGCTCTGTTCCACTGACCTATACACCCAGCATGAAATTATTTTCCAATTGGAAGATGCTTTTCTTACAATGTTTATGTGTCTGTACCTGACTGTGTTCATCAGGATCAAATCTTACTATTCAGGAGAAAAAATTTAGCAGCAATTTTTAAATTTTATGGATTAAATATATTCTGCATAGTTTCATTATAAAAGAAATGTTTCCAGTGGTCTCACTGGTCTCAGTGTTTAATCCTTTGGCCCTGGCAGTCAGTGCTATTCTGGGAGGTTCTAGAAATTCCCAGAAATACATCGCTTGAGGCATGTCCTCATTCTCAGCATTCGACTGTCCTGTTCCCAACTTCCCTCACTTCCTTTCCACTGTGTTTGAATCCTCTGAGGCCCCTAGTCAAAATAATTCTTTTAAAATTGTTTTTCATTAAATCATATTTGTCACACCAATTGAAAAAGTTATTAACATACTTTTCTAGATACAACTTTTCGATATATCAAAATATATATTTCAAAGAAAAAGTTGAAATCATTTTTATGTTCTCCAATTAAAAAGCAACTTTAATTTCTTTTAACTTTTCTTCCTCATATGGATTAAGTTCAGATAGAAACAAACCTGAGGGAAGGAACTTTATGATTTAGCAGACAGCAAAGGACATAGGGAAATGGGTTCTTATTTAATAAAATAAATGTGCAGTGGTTATACACAACTAAATGACAAATACGAGACAGATAAAGAAGGAATAAGGATGAAAGCAGGGAGAGGAAAAAGGAAGGCCCGTGAAGAATGAGAGACGCAGCACTCACGCCTGTGGAACAGGTCCCAGTACTCGTCAATCTGCTTCTGTGTAGGGAAATGACCACAATCATTGAAGTACTTCAGCAGCTCGCTTCTCTCTAGCCCTTGCCAGTCTTCTCTCTTGGCAAACATGGTTTCATAAACTAAAAGCCAAAAAGGAAAAATAATATAGCTTCTTTTACAAATAATGTGCCAAGGACAAGTCATCTAAAAAGTCCTTCCCAACTGGAAGCAACGGCAATCCCAGCTTTATTGTCACATGTATGGATGAGTCTTTGGGACTGTAGGAGCTGGGGTGGTGCCAGCCTTTTGGCAAGGGGCAAGAGGAAGGACTTCTCTTTCTCACCCATTTCCACAAAATTGAAATTCAGTCTGGCTCCCCATGGAGAACACAGGGTGCAGTGGAGGCCGCATCTCTTTCATGACAAGTGATCACAGACCTTATTACACATATTCAGACCAAAACTTCATTACAAACTCTAAATCGGGGGCTGGAGAGATGGCTCAGCGGTTAAGAGCATTGCCTGCTCTTCCAAAGGTCCTGAGTTCAATTCCCAGCAACCACATGGTGGCTCACAACCATCTGTAATGAGGTCTGGTGCCCTCTTCTGGCCTTCTGACATACACGCAGACAGAATATTGTATACATAATAAATAAATAAATAAATATTTAAAAAAAACTCTAAATCGGAATATTTTACTTTTATTAAGATGTATTCACTGTGTGATAATCCAGAGCACACACACAGCATAAACCACTCAAATCCCACCTTCCATATTCCTTTCCAGCTACTAATAGTTGCTATTCAGTGCTCATACTGACTTTTAAAACATTTATATGTAAGGGAGGACATGTGGTATTTGTCTTTCTGTGTATGACTTATTTCACTTTGCATATTGCTGAAAATAAAAGTATTTAACTTTTCTTTATGGCTGACACTGCAGTGTGGATATATAAAATGGTTTCTTTACTCATGTATCTGTTGCTAGACACTTAATTTAACCCATGTCTGCACTATTATGACTAGTGTGACCACGAACACGGGTCACACAGACATGCAGGTGTCTCTTTGACATACTGCTCTTACTTCCTTGAACATACATTCAGGATGGTTCAGCTGGATCACATGATGTTTGTTTTTCTTTTCTTTCTTTTTAAATTTATTTTTAAGATCCTGGATGTTGAGCCTAGGATACCATGCATAAAAGGCAAGTATTCCACAATTGCATGTCACCACCAGAACTCTTTTTCATTTTATTTTGAGACAGGGGATCACCAAGTTTCCCAGGCTGACCTTGAGATGTGAACCTCTTGTTCTAACCATTAGGTCTGTAATAGCAGATCAAACTATTTATTTTTATTTTTTGAATCTTCTACTTGTTCTTCATAATGGAGCTGCTAATTTGGATGCCTACAAACAGTACATGGACCCCACCGCTTGTCCACACTGTCACCAGCAGGGACAGGAATCCCAGGCCCCGGACTCCTGACGACACACATCAGTAGCCATTACTTCCTCTAATTTCTCCCCTTTCAGCTCTCAATTCACACTCTAACTACTTGGATTTCTATTATACTTTGGATTTCTGATTCAGGAATACAATTAGGAGCAATGTTTGCATTCTGCTCACTGACTTCACAGCAAGAGAAAAGAAAAAACCTCAAGAAATTCCTACCTAAATGCCAAATCTTCAAAACCCAAGGAGAGGTCCCCAGATTTTTCCTTGGACAGCAGAAGAGAGGGTGCCTGAACTGGCCTTGTCCCATAGCCACACTGATGAATATCTTGCATATCACCATAGAACCTTCATCTGGCGATGGATGGAGATAGAGACAGAGACCCACATTGGAGCACTGGATTTAGCTCCCAAAGTCCAAATGAGGAGCAGAAGGAGGGAGAACATGAGCAAGGAAGTCAGGACCACGAGGGGTGCATCCACCCACGGAGACGGTGAGACTGATCTAATGGGAGCTCACCAAGGCCAGCTGGACTGGGACTGATGGAGCATGTGATCAAACTGGACACTCTGAATGTGGCTGGCAATGAGGGCTAACTGAGTAGTCAAGGACAATGGCACTGGGTTTTGATTCTACTGTATGGACTGACTTTGTGGGAGCCTGGTTTGTTTGGATGCTGACCTTTATAGACCTGGATGGAAGGGGGAGGACCTTGGACTTCACACGGGGCAGGGAACCCTGACTGCTCTTAGGACTAGACAGGGAGGGGGGAGAGCGGAGGGGGAGGTGGAAATTTTTAATAAACAAATTAATTAATTTAAAAAAACATCAAAAACAGAACTAATTAATAACTGATGTAGGTATACATTTATCTTTGCTTTTCAAATCTACAAATTAAAACTGCTGCTTTTAGGACCTGTGCTCACTGCCTTGTAGAGCAGAACTCAAGGCCTCCTTCTGTTTCTGGACCTTTGACCCAGAAGTGCCATTCATTGCCTCAACACCCCTTCTAGGACAGAGCTTTAATCTGTCCAGGGATTTAGGACCCCTGCGGCGTGGCACAGAGGGGCAACTGCTGCATGAAATTCTAGTTTTTGAGAAAGTTGGCTCCTTTATTTTCACAAATTCTCATGATAATGTAATTTTTTTAACTTCCATCCTGTCTCTGCTGCATTTCTCTGTTTTTAACAATATTTTTGGCGTGGATCTCTGTGAGTTTGAGGCCAGCCTAGTCTACTAGAGCTAGTTCAAGGACAGGCTTAAAAAACTACAGAGAAAACCTGTCTGGACAAACAAAAAACTAATATTTTTGGAACCTCTTCATAAATGATAACAATTTTACTTCCAAATAAGTTAGTTGTACTTGAATCCTTTTCTCAGAATTTTATTCTAGAGAAACTTAAAACTAAGACATAAAGAATGTGTTTTTGTTCTCTATATAAATATATTTTCCTTTTAAAAATTTAATAAAAAAAGAAAAATGTTATTATAAAATGATTAGATGATAAGTGGACATGAATAAGAAAAAACTCTGCTGTCACATTTTTCCCTAAGCATTGTGTCACCACTTGAGTCCTAAAGGAGCAGCCACCTCATGGACAATCAACTATTTTCAGCTCTGCATGTTGGATCTCAAAAGGATGTGATCCAATCTATCTGATAACAAGAATAAATAACTTCATTCTGTGTAAAAAAAAAAAAAAAAATTATGTACCTGCCGGGAGGTGGTGTCACATGCCTTTAACCCCAGCACTTGGAAGGCAGAGGTAGGTGAATCTCTATGAGTCTGAGGCCAGCCTGGTCTACAAGAGTTAGTCCAGGACAGGCACCAAAGCTACACAGAGGCACCCTGTGGAAAAACCAAAAAGAAATAAATGAAAAATTCATGTACCTTTCTTAATTTTTCCTTCAATCATCATTCAACGTCTTTTATACTAATATCTTATATCTGTGACTGTGCAATGCTTAGTGTATAATACAAAAGTTCAGAAGCTCAGTAGCAGAATTAATGAGCTAAGCTAGCTACTCGATTTCAGTAAACACATAACAGAAATTATGAAAATAGTTTAAAATTAGTAAAATATATTTTTAAAAAGTACACAGATATTTGCCAAGTATCAAATAATTAGCAATCACTGGATAGAGAAGAGAAAACTTCTATAAGAAACATAACAAAAAATATGTTGCAAATAATGGGTACTCTAGGCATAATGTAAATGAATGATATTCATTATTCTTTAAGTCATTCATTTAGCTAACTCTACTCACTGCTGAGATCCTGTATTGGACAGAGAACAATCTGTCTAACCGAATGCCTTTATTCTGTCTTTACCTCATGCAAGTGTAACCACAGTGATATGTATTCATAAACTGTACCATGTTCTCTGTGTGTAATCTTCAGGTCCCTTCCCAACCTTACAAGGAATCACACCAAGAAACTTATATGCAGTTCAGAGACTTTAAAGACTCTTACTCAGTAACATTATTACCTAAAACCCACCAAATACAGACTTGAAAAAGCAAATACTACATTGGAGGGGTTGAGGGTATATATGCATGTATCAATCCTTAGTCTTTCCAAACTAAGATAGGATAGATAGATAGATAGATAGATAGATAGATAGATAGATAGATAGATAGATAACCTAGGTATAAAAATTTGAAATATGTAATTACATATCAAGAGGAGAAATCATGGGAAAAAACAGATAAAACTAAAATAAATTAGTTGCTGTAAGACAAAAATAATGGCATAGTGGCAGAATTTGGGGTACAAATATAAAACTTAGTAAAACAATGGGAACATTTTGGAAATGCATGTGATTAGGAATTCTGTGTTTGAAGACTAAAAGAGACTCTTTGATGGTGCTTCCGAGGAATGACCGCAGGAATAGTTGCTGGTGGTCTGGATAAAGGGTAGAAGAGCTGTGTTCTGAATCAGATGAACAACTTCTAAGCAACAAGCAAGGTTTTCCCATGAAACAAGGTGTCCTGACCCCATGTTGGAGTGTGCCTGCTGTTGAGTACAGGTCACTCTTGTTAAAGGCCAAAGAGAACTGGAGAGAGGAAGTATGACTCTGTTTGCAGATGCATTGTGGATGCCAATCTGAATGTTTTCAACTTGGCTATTCGAGAGAAAAAAGAAGAGAAAGATATTCCTTTCCTGGATGAACTGATACTACTGTGCCTCAGTTGTTAGGACCCCAAAAAGCCAGTGGAATTCAAAATTTTTTAACTTCTCTAAAGGAGATGACGTACCCCAATATATTGTCAGAAAGTCCCCAAAACAAAGAAAGTAAGAAGTCCAGGACCAAAGCAACCAATATTTAGGATCATTTTACTCCATGTGTCCTGCAACCCAAACATTCATGTATTCCTCCTAAAAGGCAATACACACAAGAAAAGAGAAGTGTGCAAAATTTGCTAGATTTTTGGTCAAGAGAATGAAGGAAACCAAACAAAAATGCCAGGAACAGACTGCCCGGAGACTTAGGCTATCCTCAGTGAGAGCGTTTCCTGTTGGGTCCAGTCAAAAAGAAGTCTCTAAGAGTAGCATATGGTCATACCTTGAAAAATACAATAAAATAAGTAAAATAAAATAAAATGGGTGGGGGAAAGCTAGTTGGTACAGTAGCCAAAAATGCTAGTAAACAAATTGATAAATATTAGAAAATCTGTCCTTCAAAACATAATAAAATATAAAACTACTACTCATAGAAGACTATTAAGGATAACATACTAATTTTTTTTACTAGTGGATGGTGCACTCATGACTAACAGTGTTGAAACTGGAATGCAGGTGGCTGGGATCCCATTTTCCCCTTCTCTGTCCCTGTCACTGTTTTCGGCTTGCTTTTCTTTCCCATTCGCAGCTTTCCTTCTGTCTGACCTCCAGCTGCACTGTCTGTATAGGGAAACCATGAGAGTCAAACATGTGCCTTGTCCAACTTTCTGAAAATCAGGCTGTTGAACTAGATCACCTGAGCTAGACCTCAAGACCTACACACAACCAAGCTCTAAATTGTCTCTGTGTCCCTTTCTCTAGTTGTTTTCTTTTTTCTTTAATTAGTAACAGCAGGAATAGAACAAATATAACTCATTTAAAAATATCTCTTTGTATATAAACTTAATGAAAATTGTCCGTTGAACAAATATGTTTGCCATTCTGACATACTAGGTACATGTTATATAGTGAATCTTCATGGAGCTTTTTATGAATGTGAAGTCCCAAACATAAAATAAACATCTCACTGTAGGACTCAGCCGTGACAAGCTCAATAGAGGCCCAAGTCTTAGTAGTTTACCCTGAGGCAATACCTGGTTCAGATAAAGACCACAAACTAAGATCACCCAGGCACCACCCAGGAACAGACCATCCAAAGGAAATTCCAATCATTAAAACCATTGTTGATTGGATCACCTGACAGCACACACATGCTAATGTAATTTTTCTGGTTTTTACATTTAAATAATGCCCTCTAGAAGGGCTGGGTACCTTTTCTTGTTGCTGCTGCACTGACAAGGTCCCTGCTGGCTTGCATTGTGCACACAATATACCTTGCTTTTGCATTTCACTGATGGTCTTTTGGGACCTCATGGACTGGACATGACACTCACATCTAGCTGAAACTATCAAAATGTAACACGTCAAAACCCAGAAAAGCAAAAAGTGATTCCAATTAAGTATAATTTACTTGTATCAGCCATTTTAATTGTTCAAGAAATTGGTCTAGTGATACTTAAGCAACACTCAACTGATCAAATAAAAAATAGAAAGTCAATGATAAAATATTGGTCATTGGTCATGACAGCAAAATCCACAAAGACTGCTGAACTGAGCTTGTGGGAGTTCAGGAACTCTAGAACAGCAGCTGGGGAGCCTCCATGGGACTACACTAGGCCCTCGGGATGTGGGTGACTGTTGTGAGTTGTGCAGCCTGGTCTGTTTGTGAATCCCCGAGGCACTGGAACCAGGATCTATACCTGGTGCATGAACTAGCTATAGGGAGCCAATTCCATATGGTATTGCACAGCCTTGATGCAGGGAGGATGGGAGGAAGGGCAGATGAGATTGAGATTTGGTCCTTTCTCAAGCTTTGTTGACTCCCCATGGGAGGGGTGGATGGAGGTGGGGGTTGAGGGGGAGCAGGGAAGAGCACCAGGAGGGTGTTGGTATCTCCATCACATCCAGGGCTCTCATTGGTTGTCAGCATTCAGACAAAATGTTTAGCCACAGGGATTAGTGTCTCCAAATCCTAGGCCCTGCATGCACCATCAGTGTTCAGACAAACTGCCTGGCAACCCCGGGCTTTGAGCCTTACATAGTCTATGCATAATGTAACTACTTAAACTCCTTGCACAATTAGCTAGACAGTCTTTAAAAGAGGAAATTCCCACTCAATCTCTCTCTCTCTCTCTCTCTCTCTCTCTCTCTCTCTCTCTCTCTGCTGTTTTCCTATAGGCCTTCACATTACCCTCTTTTCCCTTCCCTTCTTCCTTTCCTTCTTCCTTCCCTTCCCTTCCCTTCCCTTCTCCCTTCCCTTCTCCCTTCCCTTCCCCTTTCCCTTTTCTCCTTTTTCCCCTTTCCCCTTTTTCCCCTTTCCCCTTTTTCCCCTTTCCCCTTTTTCCCCTTTTTCCCCTTTCCCCCCCCCTTTTTCCCCTTTTTCCCCTTTCCCCCCCCTTTTCCCCTTTTTTCCCCTTTTTCTCCTTTTTTCCCCTTTTTTCCCCTTTTTTCCCCCTTTTTTTCCCTTTTTCCCCCTTTCCCCCTTTCCCCCCTTTCCCCCCTTTCCCCCCTTCTTCCTTTCCCCCCTCCTTTTCTCCCCTCCTTCCCCTCCTTCCCCTCCTTCCCCTCCTTCCCCTCCTTCCCCTCCCTTCCCCTCCCCCTTCCCCTCCCTTCCCCTCCCCCTTCCCGCCTTCCCCTCCCCCTTCCCGCCTTCCCCTCCCCCTTCCCGCCTTCCCCTCCCCCTTCCCGCCTTCCCCTCCCCCTTCCCGCCTTCCCCTCCCCCTTCCCGCCTTCCCCTCCCCCTTCCCGCCTTCCCCTCCCCCTTCCCGCCTTCCCCTCCCCCTTCCCGCCTTCCCCTCCCCCTTTCCCGCCTTCCCCTCCCCCTTTCCCGCCTTCCCCTCCCCCTTTCCTGCCTTCCCCTCCCCCTTTCCCGTCTTCCCCTCCCCCTTTCCCGTCTTCCCTTCCCCCTTCCCCTTTCTTCCCCTTCTTCTTCCCCCTTCCCCCTTCTTCCCCCTTCTTCCCTCTTCTTCTTCCCCCTTCTTCTTCCCCCTTCTTCTTCCCCCTTCTTCTTCCCCCTTCTTCTTCCCCCTTCTTCTTCCCCCTTCCCCCTTCCCCCTTCCCCCTTCCCCTTCCTTTCCCTTTGCTAATACAACTCTTAAAGTAGATTTTGCTGTGTATCTTGTGATCTGTTCTCAAGCCTGAAGATATAAGAGCGGAGGGAAATGGAACTGTGGTTGGTATGCAAAAATAAATAAAATTATTTTTTAAGAATTGTCTTTGTTTAATGAGCAGAATTCCCAACAGCTTGAAGTAATGTGTAAATTAATCTGCTCAGTGTGCATTAATGTTCACCTAGTATTACAATTTTATACTCATTTCAGGAGTGACCCATCTCTCCCCAAAAGGGCAGAGAACCCACCATAATTCTCAAGGCCTTCTATGACCAGTTCAACCTACCAGACTCAGGGCTTAGGTTAAATTATTCATTTAAAATATCTTGGAAATCCATTTTTTTTAGTAGTGTCTCACACTGAATATGTCACTTGGTTGGTAAAGTGTTTTCCTGCATGCATACAACTCTGAGTTCTCCAACACTGTGTGATATGGTGATATATACCAGTAATCCCTTCCCTTGGGAGGTAGAGAGATGAGGAGCTGGAGTTCAATGTCATTCTTAGCTACATAGAGAGTTCTAAGTTAGCTGGGACAAGTGAGACCCTGTCTCAATAGATGATAGATATATCTAAAGATAGACAGACAGACAGACAGGCAAACAGATGATAGATAGACAGATGATCTCTAAGTAATGTGGCTGGTTTATTTCTCTTCTTCAGGAAAGAATAGACTCTTTCCTTCTTTATGAACCTTAGGTCTCTGGAGCAGCCCGGATTTATATCCTCTGTGGAATCTGACTCTTTGCCTGTCTTTCCAGCTCTGTCCCTTTAAATATTCTTTTACACTTTGTGTAGCCAAAAGAGAATTTTATTGTTTATAAACTGCAGATTTAATGAATGAATCCAAGTACACAGAATACCTTAAAATACAAATCACAATATAAACTAGAGTTTGCCTTCTTGGCCAGGAGTAGATAAAAGGTCTTTTCATTGTCTAAAACTTCATTCTAAACTTAGTACCAAACAAGAAGAGACTACAATACTTACATTTTTTCCTATCCATCCATTCCTCTAGCTCTCCAAAGTTTATAATCTGTCTTGTCCTCCAAAGACCAAGGCGATGTCTAATACGGTGGATCAAGCACTGGTACATGGTAATAACTGCTTTCAAACTCGGTCCATGACACGAAGACTATGAAAATCAGAAATATGATAATGTTCTTCATATATTTTTATTATTTATACCTATTTGGGCATCTACAGTGAACAGTTTAAGTAAAAGCCATTCTTGAAAGTCTTCTGCATAGAAAAATGCCTCCACCACTGTCCTCTGTCCCCTACTCTCATCAAAATACCTTTTGTGCTGGTTAGTTTCTTGTTATTGTGACACAAGCTAGACTCATCTGGGAAGAGGAAGCCACAATTGAGAAGATGTCCAATTGCATCGCCTGTAGGTAAGTCTTTGGGGACATTTCCTTGATTAACTATTGCACAGCAGGACTCAGCCAACCAGGAGTTGTGCCAGTCCTGAGCAAGTGGTGCTGGGTGTATGGGAAACCAAGGCAAATAAGCCATGGCAAGAAAGCCGGTAAGCACCATTCCATGGCTTCTGCTTCAGCGCCTGATTGTAGTTCCTTTTCCTTCTCTGCCTTCCTTCAGTGACTGAGATTATGCTGGGTAAAGAACAAACACCACTCTCACAAGTAGCTATTGGTCCTGGTATTTTACAATAAAAAGACAGAAAAGGAGAGCAACCCAGGACACCTTTCCTCCTGTGTCAGACTGTGCTCCTCTGAGTTGAGAGTAAAAGTAAATCCAGTTTTACTTTGCTTATTGCCAAGTAATTAGTAATACTAAAAAAAGTAACTAATATAAAATATATGATAAAATATAGATCAAGTTTTCTAACAAGAATATGATACAAAAGTCATCATAAATTATTGATTGATATTTCCCAATTCTTATTGCCTTAACAGCTAATCAAAACTACCTTCTGGAATGCATTTCATTCTGTCTTTTATGTGACTCTGTCATGTGGCTTCTTTCAACACAGTGACACTTAGTGGTACAAATTTCCTCTCCTGATTAGAAAGAGCAGACCCTTCCTTGTTTACTTTCCATTGTTCTGTTCCAGCTGTGAAGCACCAGCTACTGTTTTTTTCACTAATTTTTGTGCTGTTCAGGGATTTGTAAGAGAACATTAAAGACTAGTGTGGTTTCTTAACCCTGGTACCTATCTTAATAAATGTGTTTGTGTTGATTTATTTCAACTCTTAGGAAATGATATTATAGGCCTTGAAAATCCTGTCTAAGAGGTCTGAACTCCATAATATACAAAGAGCTCAAGAAATCAGTCATCAAAAGAACAAATAATCCAATAAAAAAATGGAGTACAGACCTAAACAGAGAACTTTCAACAGAGGAATATAAAATGGTTGAAAGACACTGAAGGAAATGTTCAACATCCTTAGTCATCAGAGAAATGCAAATCAAAACAAGCCTGAGATTCCACCTTACACTTGTAAGAATGGCCAAGATCAAAAACATTGATGACAATTTACACTGGAGAGGTTGTGGGGTAAAAGGAACACTCCTGCATTGCTGGTGGGAGTGTAAGCTGGTCCAGCCCCCTTGAATGTCAGTGTGGCAATTTCTCAGAAAATTAGGAAACACTCTTCCTCAAGACCCAGTAATACCACTTTTGGGTATCTATCCAAAGAATACTCAATCGTGCCACACAAGGACATGTGCTCATATGACATAGTTTGTCATAGCCAGAACCTGGAAACAACCTAATGACCCTCAACTGAATAATGGATAAGGAAAATGTGGTACATTTACAAAATGGAGTACTACATAGCCAAAAAAAATAATGACATCTTGAATTTTGCAGGAAAATGGGTGGATCTAGAAAATATTATTTTGAGTGAGGTAACCCAGACTCAGAAAGACAATTATCACATGTACTCACTCATAAGTGGTTTTTAACCATAAAGCAAAGAAAACCAGCCCAAAAATCACAATCCCAGAGACCCTAGACAACAACGAGGACCCTAAGAGAGACATACATAGATCTAATCTACATGGGAAATAGAAAAGAACAAGATCTTCTGAGTAAATTGGGAGCATTGGGACCTTGGGAGAGGGCTGAAGGGGAAGGGAGAGGAAGGGAGGGTAGGAAAGAAAATGAAGAGTTCAATAAAAATCAATAATAAAATAAAAGAATCCTGTCTAAACACTGACATATGGCAATAACCAAGAGGGTTTTTATTACAAACCTCTTAAAGTAAGAAGGAAAACATACTTAAATGACTAAGTCCATGAAATAAAATTCAAAATAATAAAATGAAATAAAAAGAATACTCTAAATAGTTGCCTTAAGCTCATACTCATAAGCACACACTTAAATATGTAAGTAATAAATAAAGGAAACATCAATTGTGATTTAGATATCCATTTCCTAGCCAGTAAAATGTTACTGACAATCTTAGTCAAGCAGAATGAAGAAGGCACTGTGTCTCTTTCCTCAATTTGGTATCTACCACATACCTATTTATTAGGTTATTGTCTTTCTAATAGAATGTAATTCCTTCATAATAGAAATCTTAGATTTCCATTAAATTTTCTTCAAGAAGCCAGGTGGTAGTAACACACACCTTTAATCCCAGCACTCAGGAAGTGGAGGCAGGTGGATTTCTGTGAGTTCAAGGCCAGCTTGATCTACAGAGCTAGTTCCAGAACAGCTAGGACTGTAACACAGAGAAACCCTGTCTCAGAAAAAAAGAAAAAAAAAAGTCTGCAAGGTTCAGAACATTCCTGCAACTTATTTGGAGCCTAATGCCTGTTTCTTAGACTAAGTAGAAACATAAAATGGCACATTGGGGTCAGCTAAATTGTTTTTGCTAAATATTCTGAATCTGTCTCTTAGGCAAGTGTGCCTTCTGAATATCCTGTTCATGCCATAAATTTTAGAAACATTTTTTTTATGACAACTAGAGTCATGGAAACAGATATCTTTGTTCTAGAAACTATGTACAGTAATGAGAGAATTCTATAAAAGAAATACTGAGATAAATCACAGTCAAAGGGAAATAGAAGGTCTATCCCATAAATGTTAAAGCAATAACCAGAGGTAAAAGAAATTAAGAGTATGCTTATTCATAGAAAATCAAGAAGGAAGTTAGGTTAAGTCAGGAGACTGCAATGTTGTAAGGAATGACTGTGGCAAGGCCTTTTGTTGTTTTAGTACTGATAAATTCATGGAGTATTCTGAAGAAAAATCAAGTTCATTTTTAACGTAAAAGTTTACTTTAAATATATTAATTTAACGTGTGACTATATCACTTTTCCCCATAATCATGTCCCTTCCTTCCAACACATCCCATGCTCCCTCACTTCCTCTCAAATTGCTGGTATCTTTTTCTTTGCTTTTGTTTTTTACACATACCTTTATACACATTTCATACACACACTTGCACAGAGTGATATTTAAATACAACCAGCACAGTAGTTTTGTTTTTTATGTGTATATGATTTTAAGGATGACTGTTTTGAAAAAGTTAAATACTTTAAGTGGCATGGGGACGGCTCCAGAGTGAGAATGTTTCAGTTGGGTACAACAGGGCAGCTGCATAATAAGGAGCAGAGACTTCACTGAAGCAAAGGAACTCCACTTAGTGGAGAAGAGACAGGACAGAATAATTAACAAAATAAATAACTTTTGTCACAAGGTACTTTGAAAGAAATTTAAGATCAAAGGGTAAATATTTCAACTTTTCTGTGGCCCATTCTCCTTTTTGAGTTGTAAATCCACATTTCCAATGAACTTCTAGCTATCTAAAACATCTCTCACAGGTACATCAAACTCAGTGTTTGTGATAGTTTGAATGTCATTGACCCCAATAAGCTCTTGAAGAGTGGCACTGCTATGAGGTGTGGCTTTTTAAACACGAATGTATTTATTTATTTATTTACTCATTCATTCATTCATTTTTCATCCTGGCTGCAGATTCCTCTTCCTCCTCTCCTCCCAGTCTTCCCTCCTCAGCCCCCACTTCTTCCCACTCCCAATCTAATGGACAGGTCTCCCATGAATATTAACAAAACATGGTGTATCAAGTTGCACTAAAACTAAGCACCTCTCCATGTATTAAGGCTGGGTAAGGCAACCTGATGTAGGTGGATCTTCGTTCTATTTGTTGCTTTCATTGGTTAGTTAATAAAGAAAACTGCTTGGCCTGATAGGTCAGAACATAGGTAGGTGGGGAAGACAGAACAGAATTGTGGGAGAAAGAAAGCAGAGTCAGGCAGACGTGCTGAAGCTCCAGCCCAAGATGGACGTAAGTTAGAATCTTCCTGGTAAGCCACCACCTAGTGGTGCTACACACATTAATAGAAATGGGTTAATCAAGATGTGAGAGTTAGCCAGTAAGAGGCTAGAGCTAATGGGCCAGGCAGTGTTTAAATGAAGACAGTTTCCGTGTAATTATTTCGGGTGTAAAGCTAGCCAGGTGGCCAGGAGCCGGGTGGATCAAAAAGCAGCCCACTGCTCCTTCTACAAATGGTGCCCACATGAGAAACAGGGTCCCACAAGCCAGTAAAAGAGTCAAAGAGAATGCTTGTTCCCACTGTTAGAAGTCCAATAAGAGAACCAAGCTATACAAATATAGCATATATGCAGAGTGCCTAGCTCAGTCTCATTCAGGCTCCCTGGTTGTCGGTTCAGTCTCTATGAGCCTCTATGATTCCAGGTTAGTTGATTCTATGAGTTTTCTTGTGGTGTTCTTCTCCTCTCTGCCTCTTACAATTCTGTCTCCTCCTCGTCAGTGGGATTCCCCAAACTCAGCTTAATGCTTGGCTGGGGGTTTGCATCTATTTTCATCAGCTGCTGAAAGATACCTCTCTGCTGACAATTGGGCTGGGCACCAGTCTGGTCACAGGGGATGACCAGATCAGGCTACTTATCCACTATTGCTAGGAATCTTATCTGGAGTCATCCTTGTAGATTCCTGGAGATTCCCTTGCACCAGGCTTTTGTCTAACACCGAAATGCCCCTCCTCTGCTGAGTTTTCAGTTGTCACATTCAGTACTTACTCCCTCCATACCCCCAAAACATGATTACTCCTGTTCCCATCTCTACCAGCCCTCAGTTCAACCATGAAATCTCTTCTATTTCCCCTTCCCAAGGAGATGTGCTTGTTATCTAGTCTCCCTGGGTCTGTGGATTGTAACATAGTTATACTTTACAGCTAATATCTAGTTATGACTGATAACATGGCATGCTTGTCTTTCTGGGTCTGAGTTAACTTACTCAGAATGATTTTTTTTCTAGTTCCATCCATTTGTCTTCAAATGTCCTGGTGTCCTTGTTTTTAACAGGTAAGTAGCACTCCATTGTGTAAATGTACCACATTTTCTTTATCCATTCCTTAGTTAAGGGACATCTAAGTTGTTTCCAGGTTCTGGCTATCAAAATAAAGCTGCTATGAACATAAGTGAGCAAGTATCTTTGTAGTATGATTGAAGATCCTTTGAGTATATGCCCAAGAACAGAATAGCAGGGTCTTGTGGAAGCCTGATTCCCAACTTTCTGAGAAATCACTGTGCTAACTTCCACGATGGCTGTACAACTTTGCACTCCCATCAGTAATGGGGGAGTGTTCACCTTGCTCCACATACTCTCCAGGGTGAATTGTCATTTGTATTTTTTGATCTTAGTCATTATGACAGGCATACGATAAAATCTCAGAGTAGTTTTGATTTGCATTTTCATGATGCATAAGAATGTTGAACATCTCCTTATATGTTTCTCAGCCATTTTAGATTGTTCTGTTGAAAATTTTCTGTTTAGATCTGTATCCCATATTTTAATTGGATGATTTGTCGATATCTAATTACTTGTGTTTTCTTTTATGTATTTTGGAAATCATCCCTCTGTTGGATGTGGGGTTGGTGAAGATCTTTTCCCATTCTGTAGGCTGCTGTTTTGTCCTACTGACAGTATCCTTTGCCTTACAGAAACTTTTAAAGTTCATTAGTTCCCATTTGTTAATTGTCTATCAAAATATACCTATGCTATTAATGTTCTGGTCATGAAGCTGTCTTCTGTACCAATGCATTTGAAATTATTTCCCACTTTGTATCTGGATTTATGTTGAAATCTTCTATTCACTGGGACTTGAGTTTTGGGCAGGGTGATAGATATGGATCGATTTGCATTCTTCTATAAGTCAAGATCCAGTTAGACTGGCACTATTTGCTGAATATGTTTTCTATTCAATGTTGTATGATTTTGACTTCTTGGAAATCAGGTGTCTGTTGCTATGTAGATTTTGTCTTGGGCTTCAACTCAATTCTATTGGTTCACCTGTCTGCATTTATGTCAATACCATGCTCTTTTTATTACTTTAGCATTTTAGTAGAACTTGAATTCAGGGATGGTGATACCTCTGGAAGTTTCTTTAGTGTACAGGACAGTTTTTGCATTGAGTCTGTACACTGCTTTTGATAAAATGACCATTTTTATTATCTTGATCCTACTAATACATGTGCATGAGAGATTTCCCACGTTCTCATATTTTCTTCAATTTCTTTCTTCATAATTTTAAAATTTTTGACATACAAGTCTTTCATTTGTTTGGTTACAATTACATCAAGATATGTTATTTGAGACTTTTTAAAGTGTTGATTTAATTTCTCTAATTTCTTTCTCAGGCTGTTTATTTTTTGTATATAAAGACCTACTAACTTTATTTTAGTTAATCTTGTAATCAGCCACTAGACTAAAGGGGTTTATAATCTGTAGGAGTTTCCCTGTAAAGTTTTTATATACTATCACATCATCAACTTTGACTTCTTCATTCTGAATTTGTATCTCTTTGCTTTGTCATGTTTATCATGCTAGTACCTCAAATACTATATTGAGTAGGTATGGAGAGAGGGGACAACCTTGCCTCACTCCTGATTTTAGTAGACTTGCTTTGAATTTCTCCCCATTTAATTTGATGTTAGCAATTGTTTTCAATATATTTAGGTATGTCCCTTTTATCCACAAACTCTCCAAGACTTTTATCATAAAATGTGTTACATTTTGTCAAAGAGTTTTTCAGCATCTGATGAGATGATCATTTTTTTCTTTCTGTTTGTTTATATGGTGAATTAAACTGACAGATTTCATATGTTGAACCATCCCTGCATCTCTGGGATGAAACCTATTTGGTCATGGTGAATGATATTTTTAATGTGTTATTGAATTCTGCTTGCCAGTATTTTATTGAATATTTTTGCATCAATATACATGGATGAATTGGTCTGCAATTCTCTTTCTGTGTTGAGTTTTTGTGTAGTTTGAGTATGAGAGTAAGTGTGGCCTCATAGAAAGAATTTGACAATGTTCCTACTGTTTCTAGTTTGTGGAATGCTTTGAAGAGTAAAAGGATTAGCACTTTTCTGAAAGTTTAATAAAATCCTGCATTAAAATCATCTGGCACTGGGCTTTTTTGGTTGGGAGACTTTTAATTACTGCTTCTATTTTGTTAGCAGGTATAGGCCAACTTAAACTGTTTATCTCCTGTTGATTTTACTTTGGTAAGTCATATCTATCAAGAAAGATGTTCATTTCTTTTAGATTTTCCAATTTTACGGAGTACAGGTTTATGAAATATAACCTAATGATTCTCTGGATTTTCTCAGAGTTCGTTGTTATGACCCCCCCCCTTTAGTTTCTGATTTTGTTGATTTGAATATTCTTTCTCTCCCTTTGCCTTTTAGTTAGTTTGAATAAGGGTTTATCTATTTTGTTAATTTTCTCAAAGAAACAACTCTTTGTTTCATTGAATCTATGGACTGTTCTCTTTCTTTCTTCCTTCCTTCCTTCCTTACTTCCTTTCTTTCTTTCTTTCTTTCTTTCTTCCTTTCTTTCTTTTTGATCTCAGTCTTCACTTTGATTGTTTCCTGCCATATACGCATCATAGATTTGTCTGTTTCCTTTTGTTCTAGAGCTTTCATATATGTTTTTAGGTTGCTAGTATGAGATCTCTCCAAATTCATCATGACTGTACTTAGTGCTATGAACTTTCTTACAAGCACGGCTTTCGTTGTGTTTCCCATAATTTTAGGTATGTTCTGCATTCATTTTCATTGAAATCCAGGAAGTTTATAATTTCTTTATTTCTTCTTGACTCAGTGGTAACTCAGTAGTGAGTTGTTCAGCTTCCATGAGTTTATAGACTTTCTGTTGTCTCTGTTGCTGTTGAAACCCAGCTTTAACCAGGGTAGTCTAATAAGATAGAAGGGGTTGCTTCAGGGGTTTTTTTGTATCTTTTTATACTTGCTTTCTGGCCAAGAGTATATGATCAGTTTTGGAGTTCTATGCAGTGCTGAGAAGGTATATTCTTTTGTGTTTGAATGAAATATTCTGTAGCTATCTGTTAGGTCCATTTGTGATTAGCATTGGTTAATAAAGAAGCTGTTTCAGCCTGGCAGTGGTAGTGCACGTCTTTAATCCCAGCACTCAGGAGGCAGAGACAGGCAGATCTCTGTGAGTTTGAGGCCAGCCTGGTCTACAAGAGCTAGTTCCAGGACAGGCTCCAAAGCTACAAAGAAATATAAAAAAGAAAAAAAGAAAAAAGAAAAATAAAAAAGAAAGAGAGAGAGAGAGAGAGAGAGAGAGAGAGAGAAAGAAAGAAAGAAAGAAAGAAAGAAAGAAAGAAAGAAAGAAAGAAAGAAGTTGTTTCAGCCAATGACTTAGTAGAGTAATGCCAGGCAGTAAACAAAGATGGGGAGTGGGAAAGCAGAGTTAAGGAGATGCCATGTAGCTGCCAAAGGAGATAGTCGCCAGAACCTTATTCAGTAAGCCACAACCTTGTAACAATACACAGAATAATAGAAATTGGTTATTTTAAGATATAAGAGCTAGCCAATAAGAAGCCTAAGCTATGTACCAAGCAGTGCTGTAGTAATTATAGTTTCTGTGTGATTATTCAGGTCTGGGCAGCCTCCACCAAAATTCACAAATTTCTCCAGTTCATTCTGTCATGCGTACAGTGCAGTCCAAATACTCATGCTGAAGTTCCTCCTCTCTGATATCAGTTCCAACTTCCTTTCTCGCTTGGTCTACTCAAGTCAGGCTAACAACTTTACTTTTGAAAATAACTAATTCTTATACGTGTTGCTTTTATTGGCCAAAACAGCTTTATTCAATTAGCCAGTATAAGTAACATATATATAGAAGGACATCCCACATCACATGAGTCATAACATGTTAGTTGCATTATTTCTCTGTTTAGTTTCTGTCCAGATGACCTATCCATTGGTGAGAGTGGGGTGTTTTAGTCTCCCACCATTATTGTGAGGGATTCTATGTGCAATTTATACTTTAGTAATGTTTCTTTTATAAATGTAGCTGACTTTCTACAAGACGTTCAGAACTGAGACTTGGTGGATTTTCTCTTCAACAAATATGAAATGCCCTTCTATATCTCTTTTGATTATTTTTAATTTTTCTTGGAAGCCTATTTTGTTAGATATTAGAATAGCTGTACCATCTTGCTTCTTAGATATATTTAATTAGAAAATCTTTTTCTAACCTTCACACTGAAGTAATATCTATCTTTGATGTTAAGATGTGTTTTTTTGTATACAGCAAAATAATAGATTCTGCTTCTTATACAAACTGGTAGCATGTCTTTTTATTGGCAAATTAAGATCATTGAGGGTTATTAGTGACCAGTCATTATTAATACCTGTTATTAGTGGTTGTGTGTGTGTGTGTGTGTGTGTGTGTGTGTGGTGTGTGTGCGCGCGCATGTGTGTGTGTGTGTATGTGTTTATGTATTTCCCTCCTTTGGGTTTTGCTGGTGTAAGATTATATTGCCTTCTTGTACCTTTATAGGAACGCCCTTATTTAGGAGGGACAATTTTTCTTCTATGATTTTGTTAAATATACTCTCTGAGTTTTTGAACTGGCTTTCTTCTCCTATTCCTATTATTCTTATTTTTGGTCTTTACACAGTATTCCAAATTTCCTATAACATTTGCATTAGAAATTTTTTAGATTTAACATTTCCTTTGACTAAAGAATCTACTTCCTCTGTTGTGTCTTCAACATATAGAATTCTCTTTTCCATCTCTTGTGTTCTGTTGATGATACTTGCATCTGGAGTTCTGGTTGGCTTACCCCTGTTTTTCATGTCTAGGATTCCCTATGTTTGTTGTTTCTATTTCTATTTTCAGGTCTTGAGCAGTTTCCTTCACCTGTTTGCTTTTCTTTGGCTTTCTTGTAAGGATTTATTGATTCCTTCCAAATTTTTGCTTGTCTTTTCCTCACTTTCTTTAAGGGATTTCTTTCTTATCTTCTTTGAGGACCTCTATCATCTTCATAAGGTGATTATGAAGATCTAAAGTGTGGGATAGTTGGGCTCTGGTGATGCCATATTACCCTTTCTGTGATTGTTTTGACACATTTATGCATCTGGATTTGGAATGATTATAGATCTAGTTGTTGATTTCTGCATTTGTCTTTGTGGAACAAGTGTTTTGTTCATTGGTTTCTCTTTCCTCTCTGGTCTTTTGTTCTAAAGTTCCAAGGGTTCTGGTGACTAGCATGTCTTCTCCAGTAGGGTGTTCCTCCCTGGGGTCCCTAGATATTGCCTGGCCTCTGGTAATATGAAAGTTTACTTTCAAAGTTGTGGACCAGGTAAAGGAGCCAGGATATGTGTGTGTGTGTGCACGCATGCGTGCTCTTGCAGTTTGGAATTGTTGGCCATGGTTAAAGGGGTTTTTGTGGGCTGTGTTTTGTGGTGTCTTACATGGTGTTCCTAGGACCAACCTGACCTCCTCTAAGGCTACCTGGCTCTGGGCCCAAGTGTGGAGCCCAGGGAAAAGAGTGTAGCCTGGATTTGCTTTAAGGAGTGTTAGCAGACAGGGGTTGTTGTCCTACCTAGGATCCCTAGATGGGGCCTAGCCCCTGCCAAAGTGGAAGTATTCTCATGTTGTAGAGCAAGATATGGAACCCAGGGGACTAGGGGGAGGTATGACTTTATTGGAGTTGGTATGGTTTTGTTAGAGGAAGTGTGTCACTGTGTGAGGTGGGCTTTGAAGTTTCCTATGCTCAAGATACCATTCAGTGACACAGTTCTTCTGGTTGCCTTTCAATCAAGATGTAGCCAGCACCATGACTGACTGCACATCATGGTGCTTCTTGCCATGGTATTGGATTGAACCTCTGAACTGTAAGCTCCCACACTTCAGTTCAATGCTTTCCTTTATAAGAGTTGCCGTCATCATGGTCTCTTCACACAAACAGAAACCCTAACTAAGACACTACTGAAATCTATATTCTACTTCCTTGTAATCACTCCCTACTCTTTTACGTGAAGATAGTGACTTCTCAAGTTTGTTCTTCTCAAACATCTACCAGGATACTTCAAGCAGAAATCTATTGAGTACTCCCTCAATTTTCTTCATCCAGTCAACCCTAAGTCCTATATACTGACATGTTTCCATATCTGAAGCCATTCTCACCATGTACCAGGCTAGTGAAAACGTCTACTAAACCAGATTCCTCTCTTTTGTCATTCTCTTTTCCAATACACTATTCAGAACAGCCCCCATTCTAATCTAAACACTCTTGGCACTGGTCCACTTAATATCACAAATTACATACAAATACATGTGGTATGTCTTGATTAATAATATGATTCAATAATATGGTTTAAACATGACTTTTAAGAGCGCTTTTAATATGCCTAATATCTTTAGCTTCCTCAATTTCACTAATCATTAATATATATCATCAAATGTAAGGCTAGGAGGAGCCTTGGCTGGAGAAAGGCTCAGCATTTCTGAGCATCTGTTGTTCTTGCAGAGGACTAGAGTCTGGGTGTCAGTAGCCTCATCTGGTAGCTCACAACTTCCTCACTGGCATGCCAAGAGATTTGCTTCCATGGTGAGTCTACATCCTGTCAACTTGACAATATTAAGCATTGCACCGCCATGGGTGTTGTGTACACAGTATAGAAGATCACAATGTAGAGAACTGAACGGAAGAGTACAGATGGTTGCCTCTCTGCACTATGGACCAGGGAATAGGAGGGATGGTTGCCTCTCTGCACTGTGGACCAGGGAATGGGAGGGATGGTTGCCTCTCTGCACTGTGGACCAGGGAATGGAAGGGTTGGTTGCCTCTCTGCACTATGGACCAGGGAATGGGAGGGATGGTTGCCTCTCTGCACTGTGGACCAGGGAATGTGAGGGATGGTTACCCCTCTGCACTGTGGACTAGGGAATGGGAGGGATGGTTGCCCCTCTGCACTGTGGACCAGGGAATGGAAGGGTTGGTTGCTTCTCTGCACTATGGACCAGGGAATGGGAGGGATGGTTGCCTCTCTGCACTGTGGACCAGGGAATGGGAGGGATGGTTGCCTCTCTGCACTGTGGACCAGGAAATGGGAGGGTTGGTTGCCTCTCTGCACTATGGACCAGGGAATGGGAGGGATGGTTGCCTCTCTGCACTGTGGACCAGGGAATGGGAGGGATAGTTGCCTCTCTGCACTGTGGACCAGGAAAAGGGAGGGTTGGTTGCCTCTCTGCACTATGGACCAGGGAATGGGGGGTTTGGGTGCATCAAAATTTGGAATTTACTAATTTACTAATTTCTAAAGCATATGCAAAGGAGCACCATGTGCTGACGGACAGAAGCTAGAGACAGGTGATTATATGTTCTTGTCAGGAAGTTCACACTTCATGTCCAGTCAGTGTAAGGTAGCATAAGACCAGGAGAACTAAGGAAAAATGATAAATTTATAACATATGGCATAGACTACAGAGGACTAAATGAGAATAAGCTCACAGTCAAGGAAATCAGCTGAAAATCCACTGTATTTATTCATGTGAGAACAGATTAAAATAAAATCTGAGGGATAGGAAGCAGAGAAAAAGATAATGTAAAAATATGTGAAACTCATAGCAATTGGGTATGGCAATAAAAATGTCAAAAACACAGACAATTCTAAGCAGTGTCCTGCACAGTTGACGTACTGCATAGACAGTGCAAGGGAGAAAGTACTTGGGAAGGTAAGAAAATGAGTTCATTTCAGGCTATATGAAGGGTGACCCAGCTATGGAAAGTTCAAGTAGGCCGTGTAATACCTGGGTCTGAGCTACAGAGACAGTTCTATGATTTGGCTTTGATTGGATTCAGGAACAGTCCTGCCCGGAGTATTTCAAGTAAGTGATAAGAGATGTAGAAAAAGCAGTCTTTGGTGCCAGACAGGCATTCATCAGCAGTTTCACTCAACTCTGAGCACTTGATTTAACACATCTGAGCTTGGATTTCTTCACTTATAAAACAGATATATCAGCTATCTAAAAGAATTAGTAATGGGTTAAGAATAATAAGTGTTTACCTGGTGATGTAACCCAGGTCCAGAAAGAAATATATAATAACTACTCACTCACACGTGACTTTTAGACATAAAGCAAAGAAAAACCAGCCTACAGTCCACAACCCCAAAGAACCTAGACAACAAAGAGAACCCTAAGAGACGCATACATGGGTCTACATAGGAAGGAGAAAAGGACAAGATCTTCTGAGTAAAATTGGGAGTATGGAGAGCAAGAAGAGAAGGGAGAGGGAGGGGAGCAGAGAAACATGTATAGCCCAATAAAAACAATTTTAAAAGTTTATTTCTTACAAGACATTAGATTTAATATCAGAAAGATATATAATTATATATATATGATACATCATCATATATAATGATAACATAATGGGTACACTTTTCCTTACACATAGCAGAGAGCTATGTTCTTACACACAGGTGCTGCAGGGCACAACTACAAGCCCTTCCGGAGGGCTACTCTGAGAAATGTGCACACTTTTCACTCACTTTATTCTTCATAGCCTCCAAGCTTTTGCCCTCAGGATGAGGACATTTCTTATGTTCTTACAGTGTTTCCAAGATCTATTTGGGCTTTTCTTGGATTTGAGCAGCCAAAAGAATACTTGTGGTTTATTCTGAAAATTGAGGTTGCTGATTCTGAAAGTTGCCAAGATGGATGTTGAGGGGAGAGAATGGTTGCATACAGTTCTTTTCAAAAGGAAACATTTCTATTTGTGGCTATCATGAAAGGTGATGTTTCTCTGATTTCCCTCTCTGCTTCTTTATCCTTTGTGTATAGGAAGGCCACTGATTTTTTGGAGTTGATCTTGTATCCTGCCACGTTACTAAAGGTGTTTATCAGCTGTAGGAGTTCTTTGATAGAGTTTTTGGGGTCACTTATGTAAACTATCATATCGTCAGCAAATAACGAAAGTTTGACTTCATCCTTTCCAATTTGAATCCCCTTGATCTCCTTATGTTGTCTTATTGCTATTGCTAGAACTTCAAGCACTATATTGAAGAGGTATGGAGAGAGTGGACAGCCTTGTCGCGTTCCTGATTTTAGTGGAAAGGCTTTGAGTTTCTCTCCATTCAGTTTGATGTTAGCTGTCGGCTTGCTGTATATTGCTTTTATTATATTTAGGAATGATCCTTGTATCCCCAGTCTCTCCAACACCTTTATCATAAATGGGTGTTGAATTTTGTCAAATGCTTTTTCAGCATCTAGTGAGATGATCATATGGTTTTTTTCTTTCAGTTTATTTATATGATGGATTACATTGATAGATTTGCGAATGTTGAACCAGCCCTGCATCTCTGGAATGAAGCCGACTTGATCATAATGGATAATTTTTCTAATGTGCTCTTGGATACGGTTTGCCAGTATTTTATTGAGAATTTTCGCGTCAATGTTCATGAGTGAGATTGGCCTGTAATTCTCTTTCTTGGTTGTGTCTTTGTGTGGTTTTGGTATTAGAGTAACTGTAGCTTCATAAAAGGAGTTAGGCAATGACTCTTCTGTTTCTATATTGTGGAATACGTCAAGGAGTATAGGTATTAGCTCTTCCTGGAAGTTCTGGTAGAATTCTGCATTGAAACCATCTGGTCCTGGGCTTTGCAGGGATACCCTGAGGCTTGGGAAGAAGAAAGCTTCCAGTTATTGTAACTTGAGAATGAGTAACAACAACAACAACAAAAAAGACATTTTGGTCTGGTTTAAGAACTGCCAAGCTATGGATAAACCTAGTATTTTATTCCATGTTCAAATTAACTGCTCCCAGTGAAAATTATTCATTTCATTTTCTTAATCAAAAGTGTGTAGATAGAACTTTGTTAGAAATTACACAACTACTTCCAGCAGAGTATTCAAAATTCTATAATTGAATCTACATAAGAAAGTCAAAGACGCTTGCCTGTGAGGCATGGCTTACCTTAGTCTTTATCCTTTGAAATCTTTTACGTTCAAGCCATCCCCTGATAAATGCTTGTGCGATGGTGATCAGTTTAACAATTCTTTTAGTAAATACAAGTTTGTTTCTTCCCTGGAACAGTTGGTAAATTTCTATGTGTGGCCCAATTCTTTTAACTTTATTGTCTAATTTATCGGGCTTCATAACGGTCTTTGACCTAAAAATAAAATAGTGAAACTTCTTAGCGATAGCTAGAAGAATAAACATATCTATAGTCTTAAATTCTTTAGATAATGATTGTATACACAAAAACTCACATGCACACACACACACACACACCTCAGTACTGAGCTATCAAGCTATGATCTCCTGTACAAGCACTCTACCACTAAGCTACATCCCCAGTTTTTTTATGTTTTTAATTTGAGGCACAGTCTTACTAGGTTGCTCAAAGAGGCCTTGAACTCACTGTTTCCCATACAAGTATGGAACTCATGGATTTTCCTGCCCCAGCCTGTAGAAAAGTTAGGATTATGGGCCTTTATAATTAGGTCAGCCTTCAATGACAAATACATTGAAACAAGAAATGTACTAAGACTTGTACATAGAAGTTAACATGAAGCCTCACTTAACTATGCTGATAAAGTTCCAAAAAAGGCTGAAATGCTAGAATAACTACGTATAACATGAAACTTCCAATGGAAAAAAATTCAAAAGAAAGTAAATCTTTCAAACATATCCACAACTATTCAAAGACAGAGGGTGAGTATAAATAATTTTCATGTCCCTACAGTTCTACTTTAAATATCAAATCAATTGTCACATATATGCAAACTCAGCATCACCTGAAAATCCAGATCTTAGACCTAAGAGGGGCAACACTGTGGCAAGCAGGATCCTGGGCTACAGGACAAACCACAGAGGAATCATACGGGAAACTGTGATCAGCCTTCAATACTAATGTAAATAATCCTGCAGCACTAATGATAACATAGAAGAAAACTGCTAGTTCTCTGCCACGAGTTTGTATGTAGTATGAGTATGTAGACTTAGCACCTTTGTGTCTATAAAAATCATAGATAAGATTTATTTTTAACATAGTAACTAGTTTCTCAAAATCTTTCAGTGTCTATTTCTCTCACAAATTCTTAGCATATAGATATAGATACTAAAAAGCAGAACTGTTTTACGTCTCCTGTGCACATATCTAAAGGAGACCCACAGAGAAGTTCACCCACCACAGCTGCCTCTTCTCCAGTGCAGGCCTCAGGTTTCACACCCAGTTTTCTTAATTTTCAGAATAATGTGGTTTTGCTTTATTTTCTTCTAGCCTGTTTTTATTTTTGCATTAAGTAGGTTCTTGAGCAAGTCTGGTGTGGGAGGTCCTTCTGTCTATGTGTTGCTTTTATTGGTTAATTAATAAAGAAACTTCCTTGGCCTGTTGATAGGAAAAACTTAGGTAGGTGGGAAAAGCTGGACTGAGTGCTGGAAGAAAGAAGGCAGAGAGGGAGATGCCATATAGCTCCACTGGAGACAGACACCTGAACTTTAGCCAGTAAGCCACAGTCATGTGGCAATATATAGATTAATAGAAATGGGTTAAATTCAGATGTAGGAGTTAGCCAATAAAAAGCTAGAGCTAACGGGGCAAACAATGATTTAATTAGTATGGTATCTGTGTGATTATTTCTGATCTAAGCTAGCCAGGCAGCAGGGAACCAACAAGTGGCTCTTTCTTCCCTACCACAAATTAGCACCCAATGTGGTAGACTAAATTCTCTTTACTATGCCCATATTTTCATAATATTGTTTATAAATGTTTGTTTACATTTAAAGGGGGGATATGGCATAGAAATTTGCATTGGTATGGATCTTTGATTGGGGTTAATTTTGTTACATGCATATTTCTGCTCTTGATTAAGGTATTGTGTTTGTGCAGCTCATTGAAAAATGTAATGCATAATTAGGAAATATATGTTAATAGATAATCATCTATAACAGTCAAACTAATAGTCATGTCCGATTTTCTAGACATAATAGAGATATATTTCAGTTAGATGGGTCTTCTTCAAATCTTTCTGAGACCTTCAGAATATGCAATTAAAATGTTTAAAAACTTAAGACACATGACAACAAGACACATCTGCTCCTTGCAGTATACTACTTCAAGAGGAAGATGGGCATCGAAGAGGCTCCGTATGGAGTTGGTTATCCATTTGAGCAACAAACTGCCTAGATTACTTGATAAACTGAACATGCAGGACCCAGAGAAAAATGAATGCTAAATTTGTCTAAAGGTGAGACGATCCTTTGGGGTTCCTGCTACATGAAAGAATCTGTGAGACATTCTGCAAGACACAGAAGAAAAGTGACTGGCAAACTGCAACTATAGGTGGAACTGTCTGAAATTTCCTGCTTCGTGGAAAAGTCTGCTGGATACTATGGTCCAGTAGGCTGAAGATGGATGCCCCAATGGTACAGAAACTTTGAGTAACTGTTCAGGCAGTGAGATGCCTCTGTCAACTTTAGAGTTTTGGAAGATGCTTACAATGTACTTTCTGTTTACTTATGTGGCATTATATCCTTCTGAAGTCTTTGATGAAGTTGAAAAATTTATAGTAATAGCTTTCCTTAGTTATGATAAAAGATAAAGTAGATATAAATATTGTAACTGTAATTCTTGTTTGATACCTGTTTTGTTATATGTAATTTTACTATGTTAAAGTAAAAACCTTTCTTTTTTACTTGAACGGAAAAGGGGAAATGGTGTGGGAAACTGCCTTGGCCTGTTTATGGGGAAAACATAGGTAGGCAGGGAAAACTAGACTGAATACTGAGAGAAGGAAGTTGGAGAGGGAGCCACTACGTAGCCCCACTGGAGACAGACACCAGAACTTTAGCCGGTAAGCCAGAGCCATGTGGCAATATACAGATTAATAGAAATGGGTTAAATTTAGATGTAAGAGTTATCCAATAAGAAGCTAAAGCTAATGGGTCAAGCAGTGATTTAATTAATACAGTTTCTGTGTGATTATTTTAGGTCTAAGCTAGTCGGGCGGCAGGGAACAAACAAGCAGCTCTCTCCTCTCTACCACACAAGTTTCTTTTGTTTTGTTTGTTTTGCATATTATTTCTCTTCCCTTGGTATTTGCAGAGTTGAGAGTCTTATTTTGAAATCTAAATTGGTATTAAAACTTGGTTACCAGTGGAAAGCAAGGAAGCTCAAATCTGTCTTTTGTATTTTTCTACAGTTTGCCTTGAAGACTGTGTCTTCCTCTAATATGCACTGTCTTGTATATCACAGGAATTACATCATTTTGGAATATGAGTTTTAACTTCAATCACAGATTATTTTATAGAAAAATTAGAAAGGAGATCATTCCTAGATTTTAAGAGCCAGATGACCAGGACACTGACTGCTAGACAGTGTCTTCTTGCCATGGCAAGGAAACTACACCCATGAAATATCAGCAGTATGGTTGCATAAGAAACACATGTATAATGACAACATCAGCTGCTATGCCAATGGAGATGGGGGAAATTTAAGAAGACCTCAATCCTAGATGAAGAACTCAAAAGAACAGATTCTGAGAGAGTAAGAATTTAAGAGCCAGAGCCAAGGACACACCTGCCACTAGATAGCATCTCCTAGACAAGATCAGGAAAATACACTCATGAAATCCCAACAGTATGGCAACATTAACTGGCCAGCCTGTGTGAACTGGGAAATTCCTGAAAGCTCCACTTCTAGATGAAGACTTAGAGGGGGTCAATGGCTGCCGAGAGAGGAGGAAGCAGTGTCCTCCAGGAACGAGCCCCTCCATGATTTGCCAATTCCAAGTAATCAGCACACACACATGTACACATATACCCACATGTGCAGATATATATACATACATGTGTATATACATAAAACAGTAATAAAGAAGAGATCATGAATTTGGGAGGAAGAGGTAGGTTGAAGCAGGAGTTAGGGAGGAAGGGGTGGTGGTAATGCACCTGCTGACTTCATTGATAATGTTCTCAAAACATTTCTTTTAAGAGATGCAGACATTAAAAACATGTTGGAAGTGATTTTTTTTTAACAACTGAAAAAGAACAGTTTGCCTTAGGGTCTAAATATACAGACATCGGTCGGGAATGAGTGAATAATAACTAGCATTTAAAGCAGACAAAGCCAGGATAGGATAATTTATGGAGGACTTTCTAGAAAAGCTTTAACTATTTTTACAAATAAAGCATTCAAAAAGAAGCTAAAAATTATACTAAATTGTGACAGATGAATTTTGATGAGGACAATAATAAAATAGGCAAAAGGGCAGAGAATTTAGCCCAGCAAGAGTATTTGCCTTGCATGCACATGGCCCTGAGATTGGTCCCCAACACTAAAAAAACAATCACAAATGTCACACAGGTTGGATAAAAAGAAAGAGTAACCTTCAGTATGAAATCCTTTCTGTCACACCAACAAGTTGATTTTCAAGTACTGTCTGCTCTTAATTTGACAGAGAAGGACCTATTTCATGCCTTTAATACAATTTCCCTAGGTAACAAAAAGTTCCCGATACTGAAAAAACATAGATTTACTAATGTTTATAAATCATTTCCTTTTTCTTATTATTGACTTTTGCAAAATTTGGTGTCCCTGATATTTGTTGTCATTTAACCCTTAACTACTTTTTATTTTACTTTGAAAGTTAATACAAGTCATTTTTGGGGTGACATTATAAAGCCACAAAGTTTGTCACTGCTCTTGGGGGATCGGTGATATTTCCTTAGTTCCAAGTGATGGATGGCTACATCCCTATAGAGTAAATGTACAGGAATTCCTGCTGAACATAGCTGATACCACTTATTCAAATTACTAAGAGCTCATTCCTGCCTTTTACTCATATTTTCCCATATGCCCTGTGATAAGGTACACACATGTCATTAATTGTGTTTTTTGAAAGGAACATTGGAAGCATGATAGCTTTATGAAGGTTGCATTTTCTAAACAATTTATCACAGAAAGAAAGGACTTATCGGTAGAGTCTTAAGCAGCTATTACAGATCTATTAAATGGAGCAAAAGAATGTACCAGGATGGCAGGATGACTTCTCATCCAGAAGCATAAGCTTCTTAGCCTAAGGCCAGAATTACCATCAATTTGTAATTCCTATTTATTTTCTATCAAAGTTGAGAAAAACCCTTTAAATGACTATATATAATTTATTATTGCCTTAACTTATGTGTACTACAATGAATAACCTCTAAGAGATACTGAAATGTTTCCAAAACAACAACAGAACAGGCCCTCTACATCTACGTTACAACTTTTAGCTTGGCATTCTGGGGGAACTTCTGATTATGGGAGTGGATATATCTCTGACTCCTTTGTCTGCTATTGAGATTCTTTCCTCCTTAGGGGTTACCTTATCCATGCTCAACATGAGGGCTTTGCCTTGTCTTGTATCTTGTTTTGTGGTATTTAGTTGTTGTCTCTTGGAAGTCTGCTCTTTTTTCAAGGGAAACGGAAGGGATGTGGAACTGGAGGAGAGGGGAGAAGTTGGGGGACTGGGAAGACTGGATGGAGTGGAAACTGTGGTCAGGTTGTATTCTATGAAAGAAGAATTTATTTTCAATTTTAAAAAGTTTTATTATGTCAACATCATTCTTGACTGCTTAGGCTATTTAAGAAATAATGTGTTATTATGAGAACAAAAACTAGTCACTACCTAAACAATGGGAAAAGTCACATGCATGAAAATATCCACCATGACTTTATTTATAATGAATGATTTTATAAATATCTAAGTTGCTAGATTAAATCAATAAATGATAAAGTCATAAACCAATGTTGATCATGTAATAATAAAAGTCTTATTACTTTAAAATTTGGAGAATAAAGATATTTAACTACATACATTAATGCTTATAACCTTTTGTTTAAAATGCATATAAATAAGAGTAGGAAGCAACAGGCCAAAACGTTACTGCAGTGTGCTAGCATGTTCTTAACCACAGGTGGACTGGGCTCTTGGGAAGGAAGAAATGCCAACGTTGCAAAATTCTGACTCATCGTCTACAAAAACTTGTAGAAATATTCCATTAATCTGCAGACTGGAGAAAAAGCATTGGGGTGTAAAGAAAATTGGTTGTTTTGGGTTTTTTAATTTTGTCCACATAGTTTGAGATAGGCCAACATACAATGCATATTTTCAAAGACAAAGGCAATTAGTTTCATATTTGACAGGATTAACAATAGTCACTTTCTCTCTTTAAGCCTTAACTTAGCACTTTCTTCTTTAATTCTCAAGATAGTTTGTGGTGATATTTTGTTTGCGTTACAACAAATAAATCTTTTCTGAAGACCAGACTGTTGAGCAATCCACTAGTTGTCCATAGAGGCCAGGAACTGATAGCACACACCTTTAATCCCAGCACTGGGGAGGCAGAGGCAGAAGGCTCTGAGTTCAAGGCCATCCTGGGCTACCCTCAGTTAATCCAGTCTCAAAGAGAAACAGAGCCAGGTGACATTGGTTCTGTCACACCTTTCACCCCAGTACTTGGGAGTTATACACCTTTAATCCAGCACTAGGGAGGTAGAGACTGGAAGGGATATGGCTGGGCAGAGAGAAGAATGTAAGGCAGGAGGAGAGAGGTCCTCAAGGCATTCAGTCTGAGCAGTTGTAGAGACAGGATACCCCATTCACTCTGAAGATTTCATAGAGGTGAGAACTAGTGTCTGGCTGCTCTGCTTCTCTGATCTTTCAACTTTCACCCCCAATATCTGACTCAAGGTTTTTGTTATTAAAACCAATTAGAAACTGTGCTACAATAGTTATCTCGAGGTAATTTACTCTTCTGATTTCTGAGAGAAATCTGGTGACCTTCTAACCTCACAATGACAAAACTCAATGCCCTGCTGTTCTATGTGATAAAATCACGGGGAACAAATCTCAGCTTGCCAACAGAAAGGTTAGCAATATAGCTTTCGTTTGATTGTATACCTAGTGCACAAAAGATACAGCCACATCACTGTAGTGCCATTTTGTTTATAATCTAATAAATTGAGCTTGTCTAAAGATCATAGTGCAGAGCTAAGCCACTAGTTAGCGATAAAGACCAGGCACTTGTGGTATAAACCTTTAATCCCAGCACTTGGGAGAATAAGGCAGACAGATTTCTGTCAGTTCAGGGCCACTCTGAGCTATACAAGATTGAATCTGTCTAAAAGAGAAAGAGATCTTACACAAAGGTGATCCTAGCACTTGGGATCACACACCTTTAATCCCAGTACTAGGGAGGTTGAGACAGGAATGACATGGCTAGGCAGAGAGAGGAATATAAAGCAAGAGGAGACAGGAGCTCAGATGCAGCCTAAGGATTCTGTCTGAGGTTTCATAGAGACAGCATGCAATCTGAGGATTCATAGAGACATGTATTCTGAGGTTTTGTAGAGACTGTAGCAGTCTGAGGATTCAGTCTGAGAGGTAGTCAGAGGTTTCATAGAGGATTTATAGAGACAGAATCACCCCTTTAGTCTGAGCATTGGTAGAGGTAAGAACTCTATAGTAGTTGACTGCTCTGCTTCTCTTTTAGGCAGATTCAATCATGTGTAGCCAAGGGTAGCCTTGAACTCACAAAGATTCATATGCCTCTGTCTCCTGAGTGCTGGGATTATCAGTGTGTGCCACCACTTGCTGGCCTCTATAGCTAACTTAGCTCTTCACTCTGATCTCCAGTCAAGCTTTATTTGTTATATCACAAGCAAAATGTCATTATACATCATATCTACATACTCTGTTACAGAGTTCATTCAGGGTCCAAGAAGAAGAGTAGATGATGCATGAACATCATCTTATGACCACCTGATAAACAGAGGTCAAAAGATTTCTTTGATTTAAAGAATACATAGAAACCAGCCTTGATTTATCCTTCAAATTAAATTTTGAAATTTATCTGTTTACCACATCTTATCAAATTGTGATAAAATGGGAAATGTCACTTTTCATGGAGATTCTTGGCCATCAAAGAGTCTCTATGACTGTTCTTACAACAGTAAAAAAAAGGAGTCATTAGAGGCTAGATATAAAACCAGATTTCACAAAGAAAGACCATCTTGCTTGTCTGTGTACATTCCCATAATCTAACCTCATTATAAGAAAGTGGAAATACCAAAGAGCCATGTCTGCATTTGGATTTTTTACTTGAAGTTAACAAATAAATATCAAGTATTAAATCAAATGGGTTTCAGAGACAGAAGAAACAATTAGGTAAAACTACATGTGAGAAAATATACAAGAAATAATTAATCGTGTTAATCATGTCTAAACATTACAGAGCCTAAGATTGACAAACAATTGAATGGGGAATTTTCTTTCAACTGTAAATACTTATATGATAATAAATTAAGCACTAAATCAGCTTTAGAGATTGGTTTAGATATTGCTATTAACCAGTTTTGGCTGATATGCAAGTATTGTGTATGCCCCATTTAGAATAAATGCTGTTTGCCCATCTGCTCATAGGTTGAATGTGATTAAAGGATACTTAATTTGACTGTTTTAAAGTCAAATACTTTCCAAGCTGCAAACACATGACAAAACCAGTCCAGTTTGCCAAATTCAGAAATACATTGAGAGATTAATGATGCATCCACCACCAATTCCTCTTCGAACCTGCATTATCATAAAGCAAACATCACAAGTTTCCTGATTAGACTAGCATGCCTGCTTTGTCCAAATGTTTTGCAATTAAGTTATAATTTACACAATTTACTTTGATTTGGATCTTCTGCTACTAAGCTGTGTTGAGGGCTTTCATTTCCTGAATGTGCAGTCTTGAAGCACAAACATGTGATGTCTTGTGCTTTAAATGTGGGATTGGAAAACAACCTGGGAATGAGCCAAACAAGTTGATGTTCTACTTGAACCCCCTAAACAAGGTCTACTTAGTAGGAAAACAGTGCATTGAATTCAGCATGACTTTTAAGAAAAGAGATATTCTGTCTCCAAATTATCCATTTCCAAATATCTCCAAGGCTTGAGTACTTCATGCCATTAAAACCTGCTCACTTCCAAAATTGGGGGGGGGGTCCTAAAATAAGAAAAAAAATCTCCCTGAAGTAGAAGATGATGTCACTTTAATTTAAGCAAAATCTTAAGGTGCTTTAAAGCTTCAGAATGAGGTATGTTTTCTTCTGAGCTTTCTTCTCTCTTTGCCACCATTACTATTCATAATGCTGCCCTGGGCTCCAACTTCTCCCCTGTGACTCCTCCAAAGTGCCAATTTCTCTTTGGCTTCTCTTGGGCTTATAGTCTGTTTCAGCATGGCCATATTAAAAGATGGAGGCTGATGTCCTATTTAATGTCTCTAAGAGTGTCTGAATCTCTAGACAGGCTTTTTTTAACCTGAATAGATTTCTAGAACATTTCAGACAGCAAATGGCCAAAGGCAACCAAAGAAAGAAGAAGAGGTTTGGGAGGCTTGAGTCAGAAAGAATTTCCCAGGTCACCATTAGGGTTTATTGTTATTACTGTTGGTATTGATGTTCAGATTAGATTTCCAACAGTTTTTCCTTAGAATACAATAGCAATTTTTGAATGCCAAACACTACAATCATTTTTTCTACCTTAGTATAGAGAAGCTGTCTGGAGGAGCATAGCTTATAGATTAGAGGAAAAGATCATTTCATATAGTGCACAGGTGAGAGAGGAAAGGGAATGCTAGTCTGTTTATTTCAAATTGATTCCAGCTTCTTGGAAATGCCCTTAACAGCAGAGACATCGACAATCCTTTTCTATTGTACCTATATGATTTATTTATTGAGTCACTCTAGAATTATCCTGAAAGATATCTGGAAAAACTACAGTATTTGTGCCAAAGGGGCTAGAGAAGTTATTTTTCAAAATCACAATTATCAAGTTCCCATTTATTTTACAAGCTTGTCTTTGAGTAGAGAATCCAAGGAGGCTTTCTGCTCTTTAATGTCTCCCATGACAACCCCCTGGTCCCAACCCAAACTTTAGTCAGTTCTGGCTGGCCTCTGCTCTCCACTCAGATGTAGGGCTGTTGAGGGTCTGACTCATGTTCATGGATCCCATTGTTCTTGGAGGAGAAGCAAGCACCAATAACAAATTCCCTTAACAATTAAGTAGTACAATTTTGGCATTCTGTTTCCAATGAGACATCATTTATGGACTCTGATCCCAACAAACAAATACCTTCAAGAGACAGACAGCAGTAATAAGTCAAAGGGTAGTAGAAACATAAGAAGTGCAGACACTCTCCCAGTAACACTGTGGCATTGAGAAGCTCCTTGCTTAGGCCTCTGACCCTCTATTATCCCTTTCTATAAGTCCTTCTAAAGAAAAGCCATTGCAAGGCTGCTTTTCCATCTCTGGAACTTCATTCTTCAATATCGTGCTATCGGCATACAGTTCAATTTTAAAAGTGAGGTCTTCTCTTATTTTTGAAGGGAAACAAGAGGAGTGGATCTGGGGGAGGGGAGCAGAGGGGAGAGAAGAGGGACTGGGAGTTGTGGAGGTAAGGGGACTGCTGTCAGGAGGTAACATGTATAAAGAATTAAAGGGGAAAAGATGAGAATCTTGTGGTACCCTTTCATTCATTGTCTCCTCCTCCTCATACAGTTCCCTTCTGATTTCAGGCAAGAATCACAGCCACACAGCCCCAGTCAGTCATGTGTGCCTTTCACAGGACCAGTAGATTCTTCACTCGCTGCTGTATCCTATCACCGGAAGTTAATGGAAATGTTTCTGTTCTGTACACATGGATGAGGATGTAGACCAGGCCATCCTGTCTCCAAGGGAGACAACCTGTAGCTGTGGCCAACAGGCTCTGCTCAAGTGTTCATAGAGACTCTCACTGTCAGGACCTAGCCAGTTAGTGTTCTCATTGCCCCACCTGACAGTGCAATGCTCCTCCTAAACTGATCAAACTAGATTTGGAATCAGGGTGCTGCTTGCCTGGCAGTCACTGGTCATACTGATATCTGTGCTACAATGGTCTACTGGGTCTACTGCTTGATCCTGCTCCTGCTTGGATGGACAGCTCTATTGAGCAACACCATAGCATGGAAGAATGAACACAGGAAGTGAAAACCCAGACTCGCTGGGCAGTGGTGGTGCACGCCTTTAATCCCAGTACTCAGGAGGCAGAGGCAGGTAGATATCAGTAAGTTAGAGGCCAGCCTGGTCTACAAGAGCTCATTCCAGGACAGGCACCAAAGCTACACAGAGAAACCGTGTCTCCAAAAAAAGAAAGAAAGAAAGAAAGGAAGGAAGGAAGGAAGGAAGGAAGGAAGGAAGGAAGGAAGGAAGGGAGAGAAAAGAAAACTCAGACTCCACAATTAAGAGAAAGTTCAAACTTTTATCAATAGAAATACGAAAGGCATCAGTAATTCCTGATCATGTGGGCTAGCAGGCATTCTCAAGGTGAGGAAACTAGAAACAAGCATGAGAACACAGTCAAATAAAACACCACAGAAAGGTTCCATTTGTCCCAAACTTAGTTCTTCTTCCATTAGAAGATAATCCTGAGGAAAGTGTCCCCAAAGTCTGAAGGTGCAGACCAAAACAAGGCTTGGAGATATAAAGTTGGAGACAGAGGTCTTTCTGGAGATGCAGACTTCTTCTAACTACTCCGAACCAACTAAGTAAACTCATGCTAGTGGGGTGCCATTAAGATGGTTTATTCTAGTCTCTCTACTGCCCAGAATGACAACATCGGATAAAGTAGCAAAATCATACTAAGAGACCAGATTGCCCTGGCAGAAGATAGGAGGGCAAGTGCCAGATATAGTTCATGTACCTTCTAGCCTATTACTCAGTGTCTGGGAGTTGACTGGAAGTGATTGTATCATGATGAAGATGAAGGACTGTGTCTTAGGGTTTCTTTTGCTGTGAAGGGACACCATGACCATGGCATCTTTTATAAAGAAATATTGAAGTGGGCTGGTTCACTTGCAGTTTCAGAGGTTCAGAAAGCCCACCCCCACAGTGACACACTTCCTCTATCAAGACTGCATGTATTTATTTCAACAAGTTCATGCCTCCAAATGGGGCTACTCCCTTTGGGGGCCATTTGCTTTCAATGCACCACAACAAAGGGAGAAGGACAAGGCTCGGGGCAAGGAAGGTTTTCATAAAGGAAACTGAAGCTTCCCTTCAGTAGTTATATGTTCTGGCCTAACAAGAGCAATTGTTTACTTTTATCTGTTGTTTTGTTTACTTTGAGAATCTGGAAAAGGAATATGATGTGAGAATTTCAAAGAAGACCAAATGTCTTCCCTTTAGAAAAATTAAAAAAATAAAATTTGCAAAGCATGGTCCTCTAAATTTAGTATCTAAGTCTGTTATCAAACTGATGGTGGGTGAAGATTTAAACAAAGCAAGAGTGTCAGGTGTTAGACCATGGTAAAAAGGAGCAGATAGTTCATCCTAAATTCATTCGCTTTATTGAATTTCAATTACTTATTTTGCTTTGTGTTTATGAGATTGGTGGACCAGGAAATGACTTTTACCATGTCTAAATTTCAGGAAAGCAATTTTCAAGGTTTACATACAATCTTTGGAAACAAGGTGGGTGTAACATGAGGAGCTTGTTGGGGTTTCTGTCCCACCTGGTACCCCACAGCCTGCAAACCCCAAAGAAAATCGCACAGAGGACTCCATAAGATTATAAACTGATTGGCCCATTAGCTCAGGCTTCTTGTTAACTCTTGTAGCTTATATTAATCCATTGTTCTTATCTACATTAGCCACATGGCTCGGTACCTTTCTCAGCTGGGCAGATTATACCTTGCTTCTTCCATGGTCTGGGCAGGACTGGAGAAATGGACTTCCTCCTTCCCAGAATTCTCCCGTTCTCATTACCCGCCTCTACTTCTTTTCTGGTTGACCCGCCTATACTTCCTACCTGACCAATCAGCGTTTATTTAAAGCATGATTGACAGAATACAGACAATTCTCCCATACCAGGCAGGTGTATTGAATATTTTCTTATCATTGTGACAGAATACCAGAAGGGAAATTTACGAGAGGAGAATTAATGCTGATTCTGCTGCTTAGCTTAACTATCAACTTGACACGGCCTAGAAATTTCTGGGAAGAGAATCACAACTAAGAAAGTATTAAGACTAGGCTGACCTGCAGGCATGTCTGTGGGGACTGTCTTGATTATTAATTGTTGTAGGAAGACAGTCCATTATAGTTGGCGCCACTCTCTAGGCAGGAGGTCCTAAAAAGGTTATGGGAAGAGAAAGCTAGCTGGGAGCAAGCAAGCCAATAAGCAGGTGAGAATTTCTATATTTCATTTCTTTTTGCTCTTAACAGTGAGTGTAATGTAACTGCTCTTTCAGGATCCTGTCTGGGAATTTTCTGCTATGATGCACTACAGTCAGGAATTATCAGCTAAACCGAACCCTTTATCCTCTACATTGTTCTTGGTTGGGCATTCGATCCCAGCAACAGATATGAAACTAGACTAAACTCAGAGTCCACTATGGTAGGAAAGTCATGGCAGCAGAAGTAACTGTGGCTGTGATTTAGTACCTCCTCATACAAAATGAATAAGAAACAGAGAAAGGGAACTAAACATTCAGCTAGCTTTCTCCTTTTCTCCTATCCAGTCAGCCTCTGGCCCTAGTCCATGGTATAGCTCTACCACATTCAGGGCAAGTATATGCCCTTCACATAATCCTCCTAAGTACATTAAAGGTGTGCCTCACTAATCCCTAGGCATTAGATTTATTAATCTAATCAATTTGACATTTCAAAGGTTGACTGGTCTTGGGGTAACTAGATGGACAATATTGACTACAAACTGAGAAAAGGGACATAGAAAAGAAGCCTGGGAAACAGGACATGACTATTTTAAATTTGAGACACATTTATGGAATATCCCTAAAAAGGTAGTCAAGAAGCAGTTCCCACTTTCTATGCATGCTGTTCTTGGTTTCCTACCAGGATTTGAAGGCAAGACTCTCTTGCTGAAGATGCCATGCACTTTAGACACAAGACTTGGAAGAAACATACTTGTTACTCCCAGAGGATTAGCTTTCATGATGCTAGAAGGTTATATATTCACACTACCAAAAGAGAAGAGTGAGCAATATTCCTACAAACCACAACAATGACCAGAATGACAAGACATTTCCAAAATGGAAAAGTGGCAATTTCTGTCTAGGCAGTAACCAGGATCTGATGTGGACTTAAGGCCAGCTCAGTAGGAGGGAATTCATGTCTGGCACTATAAACCTGCCCAGCTCCTCGTGTCTAGTCAGGCGCAGAGCCTGCTACTGGAGCTTGCCCAAACCAACATCATCTCTGTCTTTTCAATACTTATTCTTATACCCATGGATAAATGTGGCTCTTGACCCTCATCAAAGAAGATTCTTTTAATAGCATGTGGAGACAATTGCAGAAACCCACAATTGATCAAAATGCAGAGAACTCCTAACCATTGGGTGGTTACCTTACCTGATACATAGATAACAACAACACCACACCTACAGCTCGGAGGCCATTAAAGACGATGGGGTGGAAAGACCAGAAGAGACACAGAGCCACATTTGCTGTGTGATTCAATTATGTGTGTATGACAAAGGAACTTTGCTCATGAACTCAAAACAATATGGTTTCCCAACCAACACCTGAAAGAAAAAAAAGCAGTGACAAGCCAACATGGAAGGAGAATCTCACAAAGGCCCACCCATAGAAGAAGAGCTACAGGGAACTAATGTCTGCTGAAAATGGAGGAAGTAGTCTTCCCCTCTAGTTGGCTTTCCAATACCAAGTTCTAAGAACACACACATATGCACATCACTAAAAGGACTCAGTAAGTTGTATCTATATATTCTTTCATATATGTGTGTAAAACAGTAATAATTAAAGAAAAAGAGACCATACATTTGAGAAGAAGGAGTTGAAGAAAGAGAAGAAAATGATACAAATTTAGTACATATATGTAAAATTTAAATGAGTTGATTAATTAAAAAACTACATACAGCTAGAATAAAAATCATTACAAGAGTACAGAGACGATCTCAAATTTGATTGCAGTATTGGACATGTATTTGTTCACATAGCTCTTTACTTATGTGTAAGGTGCAAGGTGTGGCTCTAGGACTGAGGGCACCCTGGTGAAAACAGCACAAGCATGCGCACCCCTCCATCCTTGTGCCCTTATTCTAATGGCATGTTAGATGTTCACTGCTTTCTAATTCTACTTCCTGTTGCTCTGGTAAAACATTCTGACAAAACGATTTAAGGAGAAAGGGTTTATTTTAACTCAGTTGAAGGTACAATCCATCCATCAGTGGTGGGGAATTAGGGCAGCACAGGCTTGAAGGACCTGGTGAAGTCACATCCACAATCAGATGGGGCTGCTGCTAAGCTAGTGCTTCCTAGGGTCCCAGCCAGTTAACAGTACCACCCACAATGGACAAGTCTTCAGGCCTCCACTAAAGCAATCAAGATAACCCCACACAGATAAGTCCAAAGGCCTCTTTTCCAGATGATTCTAGATTCATTTTGACAATTAATGCTAATCATAATTATTTTTCTCCCATCACTGCAGTTACACAATTACAACTATCTTATAATTATCCCCAGGCAAATTTTGCTTCTAGTCCCAGATACACTGAGGATAACCATTGCCTTTTTACAATAGTTAAAGGGATAGATGACAGAAATGGAAAAAAGAAGAATACAGTAGAATAAACTATTTGAAAAATAATCAACGTGTAATTTTCTTCTTTCGAGAATTCAATCAATAGAAGCTACTCCCCTGAGAAGTTGTGCCCTAAATCTAGTATAAACATCAGTTTCGTGAACAGGTCTCTAAAGCATGAGAAACTATAGAAAGGTATTGAAGCCAAGCAGAGACTGTTGCAAGGGTTTATAATGTAAAAAGATGGCATCTTGAAGTCACTACTGAGCACACTGCCACCATCCGTGTGGCTTGTTTCCCCACACACTGCCACCAAGCATGCACATTGTCATAGCTGCAGCTCTGAAAGCTGACTCTCGTCATCTCTGGTGTGCTATTTCTGCTCCAAGCTTCAAGATTACTGTTCAAGAAGCTCTGGCTGCCTGCTGCCATGCTTCCCCTCCATAATGGTGGCAGGCTCTTATCCTTCTGGAACCATAAGCCCAAATAAACCCTTCTGCAAGTTGCCTTAGTCATGGTGTTTTACCACAGTAATAGAATAGAAAGGAATTCAAACTTCAAAACAAGAAAATGGGATATTTCTGGGACAGGTCTGTCCAATACTGGGTTTTAGAGGATTTTTGGAAAGCTTCTGTAGTTGTACTAGAAAAGCAACTAAATTCTGTAGGAGCCTGGATGATATCACTGAGAGCCCTGAAGATTGCAGAGGCCTTGCTCAGTGAGCCTCAGAGAAGACCAATGGTGGTAGCTGGGCTAAAAGCCAACCACCCCTGTGACATTTTGGCAACAAATGTGGCTGCTTTCTCCCATACCCTAAGAATTTGTCTGAGGCTACAATTATAAGCATCTGACTAACTTCTTTGGTGGAGTTTTCAGTACAGCCTAATATTGACTTTGTTGTGTGGTTATTAGCAATCTCTGTTATGTAGGTCTATAATGGTACAGAAAGAAATACAAAGTATCTGGAAAGAAAAAGGATACCATAAGCTTAATGTCAGAGTCAAATCCTATGCTAGGGGAGAGGGTTAAGGAGGTTAGTGTCACTAGGGAGAGAACTGACCTGTATTTGAATAAACTATGTTCTTTGGGCAAGATCCTACCCACCAAGCTTCCAGTTTACAAAAGAGAGCATAAGGCATTTTCTCCAGGAAGATAACTGTGATCAAAAGCTGATGATAACGTGGTTCAAAGGGTCAGGTCCACATTAAGCAGGATAGTCAGCCTGACATTATTGTGGGGCTAGCTTTTGAGTTTAAAAGAGAAGGGATCATGGTATCTTTTCCATGAGAGGCCATTGAGTAAAGGTGTGGAAATGCAGCCTGGGTTGTGCTAGAGAACCCAAGATGTGAAAAATGCCAGAACCACAAGATATCTGCCAAGGAGAATTGTAGGCAGGGAATGAAACAAGCCCAAGAGAAACACATGTTACAGGTGGCAAAACTGGAGGATCGACTCCCTCTAAGCCCTCTGACATTGGACATAGAACTAAAGAACTCAGTGTTTGATTTTTTTTTTAGCATAAGAATAAGTGAAAATAAATTAAGCCTTTAGAAATAAAGAAGTGTCAAATAGTATCTTCAGAAAGGGTATTTCACTTCAGTATCAGTACAGTTTTTAAATTATATAAATATATATGTATATGCATATATGAAATGCATGCATATACTTTATTTTCTAAAAATAAAAATAAATTTGCTACCTGTTTGAATATAATTCTTCCTTGGTGTGGGAGAATTGTCTGTATTCTGTCAATCATATTTTAATAAAACGCTGATTGGCCAGGCAGGAAGTATAGGTGGGTCAACCAGACAGGAAGTGGAGGCAGGGCAATGAGAATAGGAGAAGGCTAGGGAGGAGGAAACTTCCTCTGCCATTCCTGTGCAGACCACCGAAGAGGCAGCATGTAACCTGCCCAGCTGAAAAAGGTACTGAGTTGTGTGGCTAACATAGATAAGGATAATGGGATAATATATGTTATAAGAGCTAATAAGTAGCCAGAGCTATGGGCCATCAGTTTATAGCCTAATGCAGACTCTGTGTTATTTTCTTTGGGAATTGCCGGCTGTGGGGTACCGGGCGGGACAGATACCCCAACAAGCCGGCCCTCATGTTGCACTTCCTGGTTCAGAAATTTAACATTTCTTATTTCAATTCAAAAAATAAAATAAATCCTAAAACTATTAGGCAATTCTGACTGAACTAACACAGGTTTTCTTCAAAATGTTTCTTTGTTTTCCTTAAAAATCGTTTAGACTTTCTTAAACATATCTTAATCACATCAGTTTTCAACAGTCTTCTGAAACTTACACAGAGCTTAAAAGCTTTCAAAGCTTATAACTTAAATTGAAATGTTAAAGAAATAAAGATGTCTCTTTATCAAACCCCCCACCTCAAGATCCTGGAAATTCTGTGGAAGAAGAGCAAGCACTGGGTAATGCATGAGGAGACGATGTCTTACAGATACAACGGGACTCTCCAATCCACAGAGACCATGTCGGCGTGAGTAACAGCTGCGCAGGTTCAAGCAAGATGGGTCCCCGCACTGAGGTTAGAGGGGTGAGTGTGGGGTCCCTGCACTGAGGTTAGAGGGGAGTGTGGGGTCCCCGCACTGAGGTTAGAGGGGGGAGTGTGGGGTCCCCGCACTGAGGTTAGAGGGGTGAGTGTGGGGTCCCTGCACTGAGGTTAGAGGGGGGAGTGTGGGGTCCCCACACTGAGGTTAGGGGGGAGTGTGGGGTCCCTGCACTGAGGTTAGAGGGGAGTGTGGGGTCCCCGCACTGAGGTTAGGGGGGAGTGTGGGGTCCCCGCACTGAGGTTAGGGGGGAGTGTGGGGTCCCCGCACTGAGGTTAGAGGGGAGTCTGGGGTCCCCGCACTGAGGTTAGAGGGGTGAGTGTGGGGTCCCCGCACTGAGGTTAGAGGGGTGAGTGTGGGGTCCCCGCACTGAGGTTAGAGGGGTGAGTGTGGGGTCCCCGCACTGAGGCTAGAGGGGTGAGTGTGGGGTCCCCGCACTGTTAGGGGGTAAGTGTGGGGTCCCCACACTGAGGTTAGAGGGGTGAGTGTGGGGTCCCTGCACTGAGGTTAGGGGGGATTGTGGGGTCCCCGCACTGAGGTTAGGGGGGAGTGTGGGGTCCCCGCACTGAGGTTAGAGGGGTGAGTGTGGGGTCCCCGCACTGAGGTTAGAGGGGTGAGTGTGGGGGCCCCACTGAGGTTAGAGGGGTAAGTGTGGGGTCCCCGCACTGAGGCTAGAGGGGTGAGTGTGGGGTCCCCGCACTGTTAGGGGGTAAGTGTGGGGTCCCCACACTGAGGTTAGAGGGGTGAGTGTGGGGTCCCTGCACTGAGGTTAGGGGGGATTGTGGGGTCCCCGCACTGAGGTTAGGGGGGAGTGTGGGGTCCCCGCACTGAGGTTAGGGGGGAGTGTGGGGTCCCCGCACTGAGATTAGAGGGGTAAGTGTGGGGTCCCCACACTGAGGTTAGAGGGGTGAGTGTGGGGTCCCCACACTGAGGTTAGGGGGGAGTGTGGGGTCCCCGCACTGAGGTTAGGGGGGAGTGTGGGGTCCCCACACTGAGATTAGAGGGGTAAGTGTGGGGTCCCCACACTGAGGTTGGGGGGGGGCTGAGTGTGATGTCCCCGCACTGAGGTTAGAGGAATGAGTGTGGGGTCCCCGCACTGAGGTTGGTGGGGTGAGTGTGGGGTCCCCGCACTGTTAGGGGGTGAGTGTGGGGTCCCCACACTGAGGTTGGTGGGGTGAGTATGGGGTCCCAGCACTGTTGCGGGGGGTAAGTATGGGGTCCCCGCACTAAGGTTGGGGGGTCAGTGTGAGGTCCCCGCACTGATGTTGTGGGGTGAGTGTGGGGTCCCCCGCACTGAGGTTGTACAAAGCAAAATCCTCTTTTTTTAAAAAAAAAATGTGTACTCTTTATTTTGTTTTGTTTTGGACACTTTTTATATACTAGGTTTTTGTTTGCTGGCTTTGATTTTCATTTTTGTGGATTTTTGTTTTATTTTGTTTCTGTAAGAGCCTAAAATTGGCAGGGAAGGAAGATGGGAAAAATTGAGAGAAGATGGGGGAGCATAAAACATAACCAAAATGTATTGTATAAAAAAACTTTAATTAAAGAAAAAGGGAAATAGATGGCTCAAAAGTTAAGAACAGCCGCTGCTCTTCAGAGGACTGAAGTTGGGTGCCCAGCATCCATGTCAAGTGACTTACGACCACCTGTAACTGCAGCTTCATGGGCTCTGATGACCTCTTCTGACCTCTGCAAACACCTGCACACACATGCACAGGCACACACACACATATTTAAACACCTGCACACACATGCACAGGCACACACACATACATATTTAAACACCTGCACACACATGCACAGGCACACACACATACATATTTAAACACCTGCACACACATGCACAGGCACACACACATACATATTTAAACACCTGCACACACATGCACAGGCACACACACACACATATTTAAAAAAAGAAGACTTCTGTTTACATAGTAAACATTTTGACTTCATAAAATCTCATCTATGAAATGTATTTTAAATAAACAATGGATATAAGTACATGTGTGTATATATTTATGTATATATATATATGAATGCCAAAATCAAATATCTAGTCCCCTAAATGTGTGGGATTTCAACTGTTTAACAAGGTTGATGATAAAAATGCCCATGGATATTTTGTCCAATTGTACACATGTTCTTAAGCAATGCAGCACCTATTTTTCTTCCCTTTCTGAATAGGGAAGCCTTTGAGGTTGAAAAAAATCAGGAATATGAACAGCAGCAACAACATAAATGTGAGAACTTGCCTTTTGTGATTTTAATCATTGACAGGACATAACAAATAGGACTGCGTTCATAGCATATAAGGCATGGGGTTCCATCCCCTCAGCAGAAATTCCCACCTAAGCGCTGCAGCCAGGCTTTCTGTTTGTTTAGTTTCCCCACTCCCACCTCCTGACAAACAACTGTTGAGGGTTCCAGCAAAGCTTGTGGATATTGGACAATTATAAATATCTTTTTCTCTATAATTAAGAAGGTAGGGGCAACAGACCCTCTGCTCTTCACTGGATAATGGCAGTGGCAAGACACGTGTGTCATATTTCCCCTTTAATGTAAAAGTACTTTAGAGATGGGCAAACACTTTATTGAACTTAACTGATGTCTGATTGAAGGTTATAATGTGCTCCAACTCAGGTGTGCTTAACGGAAACCACTTACTGACAAATACATGAGAAACTCCCAAGAGGAATAAAAGCTCTAAGCTTGGTCTTGGTATGTGGATTTCAAATTTTAATGGAATTTTTATGATAAAAAGTCCAGGATTTTAAATAAATATAGGAATTTGATTAAATATATCTAATATGTATCTCCAGGAATACATGCGTGTATACATATGCAAACATGCTTTTGCTTGTTTTACATTGCTTCACCTTTTTGTGTGTCTCCATGCCTCAACTCGAATAATATTTAAAAAAAAATCAGTACAGTCACTTACATTTGCCTAAATGGTAGCTTTCAGAATCATCAGAAATATTTAAAATTTAAGATACAAATGACATTTGAAAACAACATGACCAGGAAATGTAAGAGGCTCATCTCCTCACAGACTCTGCCTCCCTTTGTGACCCTGTAAAAGTTCCTAATCTTTTTTAATCTTGGTTTTCTCCATTAGCAAACAAAATGGTTGAGGTTATGTCCAAAATTTCCTTTAGTCATCATCCTATAAAACAAGTAGGAAGTGCCAGCAAACGCAACAGCAGGGTTCTTCACAAGGCTGTCACTGTTCTTTATACTTCTAGCACAGTGGGTCTCAACCTAATTCTGAGATCTTTTGATAAAGCTCTTCCTGCTACGGTGACCCCCCAACCATAAACTTATTTCATTGCTACTACATAACTGCATTTTTTGCTACTGTTATTGATTGTAATATAATGTCTGATATGCAGGATTTTTGATATGAACCGCCTATGAGGGTCCCACCCACAAGTTGAGGTAGCTTAAAGGAGGAAGTGTTTAGAATTCATTCATTTATCTGACTAGTTCTAGGGAAGCAGCTACAACAAATGGTAATATCTGAGGATGTTTAGTATTTAGTATTAAAGCTAGAATTTTAATTTTTGTAACATCTATAAGGAAGAAGGGTTTCACAATCAAACTAATCAGCTGAAGAATATTTGTGAGAAAAACACAGTCATATACTTAGGAAATAACTCACTTGTGACAGCTGAAATTTTGTGGGGGCGGGTTTCAAGACAGGGTTTCTCTGTGTAGCCCCGACTGTCCTGGAACTTGCCTGCAGGTCAGCCTCAAACTCACAGAGATCTTCCTGCCTTTGCCTCCTGAGTGCTTGGACACTGTCTGGCACAAAACTTATTATTTTTAAAACAAGTTTATGGCAAGTTGAAATAGCATCCAATTAACAGACATGGATTGTTGAGATTTTATATTTCTTCTTGTCTCAATTTTCTCATAATCTTTCCTTACAAAATTTAACTCTTCTTATGATTAAACCTCAATCTTCTAGGCACATATATCTGTGGATGGTCAGTTTCAGGGGCAATGAGGTACAGCAGGTGACAGCTGGTGCTCAGATGTCAACCCACCAGAGCAGTGACTATCTATGGAGGCAATCCTGTCCAGACAAGGTCTGCAGGACCATCCACTCTGACAGCTGCTGCTCACTGTTGCTAAAGCACTTTGGTGTCTCTCCAATACCTGCACTGTAGTATGAAATCTCATGTGATGTGTATATGTAATCTTATGATTGCATCTCAATCTTATGGCACATAAGAGGTTAGGAAGATGACTTTTCATTTATCTATATAGTTTTGATGTATAGAATATATACTGGGATATGTTTCATAACTGGATCTAGTTATCTCACAAGGATTGTGGACACTGAAAATTCTGCCTTGTTATTTTGCTTATTGGGTGACCTCTGTCCATTCTGTGGGACCCCCAGTAAGAAAATTTAGTCATGTAATCAAAAACCTTGGTTCCCACAGTCAAATCTCTGTTCCATTTCTTGAGACAAACTTAGAAGTCAGCTCTTTGCAAATACCTTTTATTTAGCAGGACATTTAGTAAGGAGGGGAATCTTTCAAATAGATCACATCTGGGACCTTCAAAGATAGGGGCATGTTATGTCTAAGCTTGTTTGAGTCATAGTCTTTCCTGATAATGAGACTGAGTGTCCCCAAATTCACCCACAGCTGACTTAGGAAAGTGCTAACCTCTGTTGAAACCCCCACTCTAACCCTGCAAATGCTATTAACTCCCTACACTTACCCTCAACTCAGTTTATTAATACAGAATTTTAATTTAGAAATATAATTTAGCACACAAACTGCCCTTCTCCATTCTTAAAAAATTAGAGAAATAAGTGGAATTTTATGCCCTGGCAATGCTGAAGCATGATGCATGGACAGTCCGTATTGGGTCTGAGTTGATGAGGACAACTAACCAGATCTCTTCCTTGAGAGGGCATCAGATCTCATTACAGATGGTGTGAGCCACCATGTGCTTGGTGGGAATTCAACTCAGGACCTTTGGAAGAGCAGTCAATGCTCTTAACTGCTGAGCCATCTCTCCAGCCACCACTGACCTTTTTGTCCCTCAAATATGTCCAAGCATCTCACAAGTCACATCCCCCTTAGCCATAAAGTAAGGTGACAGCTACTTGCTTTGTGTAACCCTTATCTGTTTTAATGAACCTGAAAAATGCAAGTCCTGTACCTTGCTATTGCCAGAGAATTGCTGACTGTGTCTGTATGCGTATATAAACTTGTAACTTTGGAAGAGCATAGAAGAATAACTGATGTGAAAAGTATGTAATGGGGAATCCATTTCACCCTCAGACTTTTCTAAGTCCCATGCTTGCTGTAAGCTTTCTCTCTGAACCCTGAGAGGTCTGAGGGGCTGGTACCCAAAGGCCTCAATAGGTTAGGAAGAAGACTTCTCGTTAAGTTGCATAATTTTGATATATAGAAAATATACTAAGATATGCTTCATAACCAGATATATTATCCCACGAGGACTGTAAGACTCGTAGGCTGTTATTTTTATCACCAGCTCAGACTGGACTAAGGAAAATACCAATTTCTTCTCAGTTCTAAGACAAGCCACATACAATTAATTCATAATTTCAAGAGCAAATTCAAACTAGGCTAAGTATCTCTGTGAACAGATTGTAAGATAAACTTTCACAGATTATATACAAATACAGTTACAGGTGTCTGAACCAAAGTTATTAAGCACAAAGCAACCTAAAATACTATGCAAGTTTTTCTAGCCAGGCCTGGATGACAAAAGAGACTAGCAACAACTCCCTACTAAATTCCTTAGCAATTAACACTCTGTACAAATTTCTAACCTCAGTTTATGGTACAAAATTCAAAGCTCAAGTAACTAACTTTATGTTTAAGTTCTAAAATTTATATGGAGGATAAGAATAACAATTAATCAATTAACCAAGTCCAGAGAGAAACAACCTTATGTGGGAACAGTTCCACAAAGAGTCAGGGGTACAGAAGATGGTCTGGCCTCACAGACTTGAATAACAACGTTACAAACTTCCCTCCTTGTGCTCTGGGGTTACATGCAGGAGAATAAAATGTACTTTTAGGTTTGGGGCACCTTCAATGCCACAGTCCTGGAAAATGTCAAAGCCATGTCCCTGCCTATGTGTTGCCATGGTCCTTATCTCCTTATCATTTGTTCAAATAATGTATTAAGACTATTGTGACCCTCAAATATAGATTTTACTGCTTCTCATTGAGATAAGATATAAAGAAAAGCAGAACAAAGAAAAGGGGAAAGAAAAGAATGAGAGGTCGAGAAAATAAAGTGCTAAACCTTCTGATTGTGTGAGACTTTTTTCTAGGTCCCACTGTGCTAAAGGCATTCTTCCTGCAACCGAGATGCAGTTTTGGGAGCTGGCATCCCGAACTTCAGCAGCAATTGTCATGGAGCTTTTACACATTGCCTTATTTTCTTTTTCATGTCCACATGATATAGAACAATGCCCTTTCTCCCTGATGTCATTAATTTGTATCATCTCTCCTTTGGAAAAATCAAATGTGATTTGAGTTTTTATGAGCTTATAAATTTCCTTCATATTTTCAAAGAACTAATTTTGGATTTGTTAATTGCTTTATTGTTAATCATAAATTTAATATTTTGTGTTTGACTTTTATAGTGTATGATGCCTTGTTTTTTGTTGTTTGTTTGTTTGTTTTTTACAGAGAATTGTTTTCTATAGTTGTTGGATATGGTCTTAAAAACATCTCTACTGGTTAAATTAATTGATGGTTTGTCTTTACACCCTTTATATCTAGAATTTTCTTCATTGTTTTAATAGCTTCCCTTCTACATTGGAAAGGCCTATCTTTATGAATATCTTCTTATGCACAAAATGTGCCTTAAGATACACTTATCTACTAAGTCCCAACCTCCAGAATATTTCTTAAATATTTATTTTTATTTTTAACTATGGGTATAGAAAAGGGGGTTGTGCACATGTGAGTTGTTACCAATGAGGCCAGAAGAGGACATCAGATCCCCTGGAACTGGAGTTACAGGCAGCTGGGATCCACCTGACACGCATGTTAGGAACTGCACCTATATTCTCTCAAGAACAGTACACAATCGTGACCACTGAGCAGTCTCTCAGCTCTGATCCTCTCCTTTTAATGTAACCATTCAAGCCAACTAAAAATTAATTATGCAAATTACTGCTTTTGACTGGAATCTGTGGCTTGTTCAGCATCTTCACAGTTCAGGGGCCAGATAGGTATTTGAGAAGAGTTTATGTTCAGACCCAGATTTCCTCCTCTGGACTCTTCTCTTATATAGAATCCCATAACAAGTTTCCAGTTACTTCACAGCCCCATACTCTCCAATAACAGTAATAAATTAGTGTATTCCCGGAATATAAAAAGCACATAAACAAAATCTTACCTTTTCAGAAAATTTGCTCTGCAAGCAAAAGGATCTGATTTCAGATCTCCAGAGCCCATATAAAAGGCCACACCCCAGCATTATGGCGCAGTCTAACGGAAACGGTGAGGTTCTAGTTCAGTGTGAAACTTTGTCTCAAAATAATAATGTTACTAGCAATAGGGTCACTCACCATCCTACCCAACCCTTGGTATGAATACCATAGATTCACAAACTCACACACATGTAACATTTTACATTTAAACTCTCAGCTGTCTATGCTTTTTATACTTCAGTGCTAAAGTCATCAGGTATGTTATCAACAACAAAAACAAACATGCTGATTTATGTTTTTCTTCTGTTGTTTAAAAGATCTACCTTTTTGCTCGCTTCTGTTCTGACTTGATTGGTTGTAGTTCTTTCTTCTTATAAGGTTTCTAGAAAGAATTGATATAAGAAGTAAATAACTTGACTGAGAAATTTTAATTTGTATTCTTTTATATTTTCAGATGGAGAAAAATATGTATAATGTAAATATATTTATATTCATAATATGTATCATAAACCAAATATATTCTATAAATATGTAGGTATGCTCAAATTGCCAAATCATCTTCAGTATCTTTTTATACTCAAGAAACATAACTCCTGCTAATCATTCTAGTGAGCAAGTGTTTTTATAAATTTATTACAGGTAAGAATTTATTTGGCTGTGCCTTACAAAAGACCTGATGTAACATTTTATAAAATAACATCATCTGTAAAAAATGAAGATAACTTTAAATCAGGTTAATGAGAAATGCAAGTAGAATGGTGTGGAATATTTCCCGATATTACCTGGTATGGAATATTTCCCAATATTACCTGGTATGGAATATTTCCCGATATTACCTGGTATGGAATATTTCCTGATATTACCTTATGTGGAATACTTTCCATTATTACCTGGCATAGAATATTTCCCAATATTACCTGGTCTGGAATATTTCCTGATAACACCTGGTATGGAATATTTCCAGATATTACCTGGTGTGGAATATTTCCTGATATTACCTGGTGTGGAATATTTCCTGATATTACCTGGTATGTCTTTCAGAATTGGTTGTCAAATTCCTAGCTGTCAAAGACTTATGGACTGAAGTTCATTCTCTTCAAATTTTCAAAGCCCTAATCAACAGTGTGTTTGTAAGTTTAGCAAAGGCTTCTAGAGAAGTGTGAGGTTCATAGGTGAGGCCCTAATCCTCTAGGACTTATACAAAGAGGACGGCACACCAGATTAAGGTCCTCTGATGACACAAGGCCAAAGAGGTAAAGAATCTCAAATTAAGGAGAAAGAAATCCCCTTGCTAACAGTTTAAGCTTGGACTTTCAGCCCCCAGAATTATGAGATAATTAACTCTGTTGATTAATCCATATACATTGTTGTGTTTGTTCCGATAGCCCTAGAAGACTAACATAAAAGCACCCAGGAAAACGGTTCAGTAACATAAATCAACTTACATTCACTGAAAAATGTCTTCCACATGTCATTCAAAACAAGTCTGGTCCCTGCATTACACTCAATGATTATACGCAATGTTTACTACAGAGTTTTCGTATACATTCCTGTAGTACTAATCAATGATAAGACTATATGAGAGATAACTGAACAACAGCTCCTCTGACCAATGTGACCCAAAAGTGAAGCTGATCATTTTATTCACTTTATAATTTTCCATGATGATCACTACAAAATTGCTTTTGAAGAAGATAGGGGTGTAGAATTCGAAATCATTCTGCTACTTGAGTGAAAAAAGAAGGGAGCGTGGGTGGTGGTTGTCTCCATCAGGATCAATGAAGTCAGTTAATCAAAGTTTTGTGTGGTATGTGATAATTCAGCATCTGCACATATGGAAAATGCATCTTTTCTCTTCACATTTACTGAAGCCAAAACATATATAAATTCTAAGAAAATATCAATGGAACATAAAGATGAAATGTAAAGATGTTACATTTGTGCTGCAAAATATACTCAGTTTTAAGACACAGGGTGTTTGTTTAAAATTATAGCTGTTAGTTACAAAGTTGAGCTTCATTTTGTGCTAAATTTCTCTCAGATACAATCTCAGTTATATATGGTCATGCTCTCTCATGGCATTTTTTTCTAAGAACTAAGATTCTTTTTTTCTATAGTTACATTAGCAAACAAGAACCTTGAAAACAGATTGGTACCTTCAGAATCTCTGGATTATACAATCTTTTTCAAAGTAAACAACTACTCCAAATGTAATATTTTAATTTTTAAATTTATGTAGAATGAATAAGTCATACTAAACCACAAAGTCAGGCTTTTCAGTTGCCTCCAAGAGAGGTATTCATGGCTACAAAGCTACTAATGGTTCATAAAACCTAGTCTTTTGAGTTCCATACATTTACAGGAACTGTTTTTAGCCGTGTGCTCAGGTGAGGATGCTTATACCCCTATCATGCTTTGTTCTCTGACTTTCTTCTTAGGCAGGCTAAGCAAATTGCAAGTTTTCCATGACAAAGTGTCGAATGTGAGGACCTCCTACCCAGGACGCTTTCCTGTTTTAGCTTCTTCCTCTTCTGCAAACTCAGTGGACTCACTTTCTCCATTTCTGCCCCTTTCCTCCTTCCTCACCCAACTAGAAAAGATCTTGGACTTCGTTTTGGCTTTTTTTTTAAACATTTAGTAAAAGTACTTTATTTTCTTCTTGTTTCTGTTTTTTATCTCACTTACAAAGTTATGAAGTTCACAGCTTTTATACCAAAATGTAAGAATACTGTTTAGAAATATCTTTGCAGTCAAACGTCACCTGACATTTCTTCTAATCCATCCTATGTATTCGTTATTTGTTGTTGTTTGTTGTGGTTTGCTTTTCGCAAAGTGAATTTAAAGTGTTTTTTTCCCTAAACTTAGTCTTCTACAGACATCTATATTCAAATCTCAAGTTCATCCTGCCTTGACATTTCAACTCCATTTTCTCTTGAAATATTTCCTTGTCCAGCTGCCACCTGCTTCTTCCAACTTCTCCAAGTTCCTCCTTTCTGCTTAGAAACAGCTTTTCTGTCCCCAGATATTCGGCTGAAGAAGAAAACTACTAATAAAACCACCCTGATACAATTTTCAAATTTTTTGTAACAACCTGAATGATTTATCTCATATCCCTTCCAAGACTCCTTTCCCACATATTCTCTTAAATATCAGAATTAACTGGGGACTCACTTCTGGAATTTACACAATATTATTACACCTCAGGCTTCATTTCAGAAAAACGGCTGTCTAACCCATCAATCCCCATCCTCTTTCCAAATTTGTTTTTTTCCCTTTTTGGCAGATCCTCATAGAATAATAATTAAATTCTCACACTGATTAACTATAGAACTTCTCGAGCCTTTCATTTCACATGTTACTGCTAGACAGATTTCTATTTCACTCTTCTGCCGTGAATTTCTGAAATATATTTGCTATAAAAAGGTACTCTATAACTGACATGCGATTTTATTCCCTAGCACCCCCCAAATGTGGTTAAAGGAGTATTATCTAAGTCATAAGGAATCTCATAGTACATATAAAACATGATATATAAACATATCATTCAAGGTAAAATAATCAGTATTCAAAGAGACAACTGTGAAAGGAGATCATTCCTAGTATATACATATGGTGTTAAGAGGTACACATCAAAGCATGTGAACTCAACTGAGACTTTCCTGCCAGGCTGACAGCAGTTCTGTGGAGTCAGCCATGCCCCTAGCACTGTGAGGAGCAGTTCTTAGGCCACTATTGCTACCAATCTGAGAAATGACTTGAACAGGAAGAAATGCCAATCATTGGCACACGTGCAGAACCAAAAGCCACTAAATGTATTTTGGGGGATTTTTTGTATGTCATTCTCTTTGCCCTCTTGAAGTTAAGAGTATCCGAGGATACACACAAACAACAGAAGAACTTTGAAAGCATGCAAGCACCTTCAGCAAGCTAGAATATTCAAGCTCATATGTTCCCACAGAAAACCTTCTAAAAAGAGCCAAATCAGCATCCATACAAAAGGTAGTCCCAGCTGCGGCAGTTCCTTTTTGCATCTTTCCAGAAAAGCAGGATTGCCAAGAGTAAGGTGGTCTTCTGCCATTTGTCATGCAGAACAGGGGCGATTATACAGACGACTCAGCAAAGCCTCCCTTTACCTTCCTTAAAGAACCAAAGCTGCAGGAATTTACTCCTTTAAGTGTGTTTCTTTTTTTTTTTTTCATTTTTATTTTTTTTTAAAGTAATTTTATTAAATTATAAAAGTTTCCATTTCTGCCCCTCTTCCCAACACCCTCCCACTCCCCCCACTCCCTCTCCTCCTCCCTCTTCGTCCCTTAGGGCAGTCAGGGTTTCCTGCCCTGTGGGAAGTTCAAGTTCCTCCCCTCTCCCTCCAGGTCCAGGAAGGTGAGTATCCAAACAGACTGGATCCGCAAAATCCAGTATATGCAGAGGAAACAAGTCCCAGTGTCACAGTCAATGGCTTTTCAGAAAGACTTTGGGTCAGCCACATTCAGAGAATCCGGCCACATTCCGAGAATCTGGTTAGATCACGTCCTCGTTCAGTCCCAGTCCAACTGGCCTTGGTAAACTCTCATTAGATCCGTTCCCTTGTATCAGTTTATTTTGCCATTCTGGAGTCTGAGCCTAGGGTCTTACATCACCAGGCAATCACTCTACCACTGAGCTACAGCTTGCTAGCAGAGGTTTTAACCATAACTCTTAGACATAAAGATTGAAAGGGAGAAAGAGGTGGCTGCTTCCCAACCAAGTCCTTCTAAAGGACTTAGTTTTTTTTTTTTTTTGTAAAAAGGTAAGGGGGGTTGCCATTTCTAAGAAAGAGAATGTAATAACAAACTCTAGCACCATACAAAAATAACTCTAAAAACATAAAACTGAATTATATTTTTAATGTGTGACTGAACTGAAAGAAAAACAACAGAATTTCATTCTAGTTAAAAGCAACAAAGTGGTGATTTATGAGTTTGGAGCCTGACTCTCTGGAAGCTTCTGAAAGTTAATTTTGATTGTAAGCCTGGTTGAACTGGGAAACACCTAGGAGATTTAAAAAGGAATATTTGTGAGTCTGTCTATGTTGGACTTCCAGGGACATGAGATGATAAGAGTCTAAAGACTCTGACCTAATTAATGTAGTTAGTCCCTTGATGGATTCATAATTGGATGGTATTAGTGAAAGTAACATTCAAAATCCTTTCTCCTCGCTTCCTGAAATACAGTCTATTATCACTCCCTAAAGACAGCATACTGTGCAGTAGTAACACACCTCTGACCAACCTCTCCCCAGATCATTGGCTCATTTATTGATTGGCAGATTTCTTCCCCTGATGTTTAATTTCTGCAGCCCTTTGTATATTAAAAATATTAATATTAACCTCTGGCCTGAGGTCTTACTGGAAAAGATTTTCCCCTATTTTGTAGGCTGTTGATTTGGTTGGCAGACTCTTTTGCTGTACAGAAGGTTTTTAATTTCATGCAACCCCATCTGTCCATTCTGTTTCCTTTCCTATTGTGGTTTTATTCAGAAATTTTTTGTCTCTTGCTTACGCCCTAAAGTTTTATCCCTATGTTTTCTTTAGCAGATTCAGTGATGCCAATTTTAAATTAAGGTGTGGGATCCAGTTTGAAATTGATTTTTGTACAGGGTGAAGGTACTGTAAAGGATATTTTTCTTGGTTTATTTCTCAGCAAGTTTATTCTTGCTGTACATAAAAGCAAACAGTATTTGTATTGTTTTGTAATTACAATATTGTAATTAACTTTGATAAATTATTAGAAGTGTTTATCTAGGGTTTTGGGTGAAGACTGGGGATTTTTAAGTACAGAATTCTTTCATCTGCAAAAAGGAATAGCTTTGGTTTTCCTTTCTAACGGAAGTTTATTTATGACAACAAGTAAGAATGTCATGCAAAAGAACAGTGACGGAGTTTGTGTTAGATTTTAAATTGATCTGTATTAATCAGTTTTATTTTTTCCATCTTTACCTCATTTAAAAGTCTCCAGAACCTAGCCACATAGGAATTTCAACCTGGAAATTCTATGACTGAGCAAAGGATGCACTATCACACTTGTTATCACTTTGGAGAACATTGTTAGGAAATTATCTAAAAGTGGGCGTTTCAAATTTTAGATGTTTATAAATCACCATGGATTTGTTTCCAAGGCAAAGACATGCTTACCTGGATGAATCCATCATCTTCTAGGCTCTGTCCAGAAAAACCCATGAGTGAAAACTCTACTATATCAAAGCAACTAGCATATTTTCCAGACAAACTTTAACACTCACTATAATTATATTTCATGGGGTTTGATACATTTGATGAGAGATAACCTCACTCACCAACTTTTAAAAGAAATGAATTTTTATGCTCCATATAACTAAATCGTAACAGAATAGTGTTAAGAAAAATCTTAATACGAGCCGCTTCACCCACAAAAAGAACTCCAATTAAACCAGATTAGACTGAATTAAATGCCCATGTTTAATAAATGGCAGGAACGCGGCAGGGGTAAGACAGAGTGAGCATACACGCAAACCCAAAACCACATGCTCATTTTTCTGGCGCAAGCTTAAATATCCTGTAAGAGTGGTCCTGATCCTCCCCAGGGAGGAGTCGGCGCTTAACAGGCTGGGAATTGGAGTCCAAGCTCTTGGCAGGCTGGGGTGACACTTCCAAGTCAATACTACATTCCAGTCTCTTTGGATATAGGGGTATGAGAGGGCTGGGATCTCGCTTTGACCAAACAAGCAGTACATTTCAGGGTCTGTCAGGATACTCAGCTTGTGTGTATCACCACTGTCTCAAGTCTCACAAAAACTAACATCACAGAAAATCATCTTTTAAAGTATGTCTCAGACACCAAAATGCTGGTAAATCTCTACAGATATTTTACTTCAGACAATCTTGGAATTAGAGAGTCCATATTTCTAATAAATTTCCATACCCTAGCAGTGCTGGGGACACATGGATCACACAGAGAGTAGAAGGGTTGAAAAGGAGATTTTTGCAGTCTTTAAGATATTCTAAAATGTGTTTATTTAAAGAGAACAACAGAAAGATGACTATAGGGCGGCATACTGCTTTCACAACATCTTCACCACATTCCACACCACCAGCCTTTCTACCCTGTAAAAGTGCTTTCACCAAAGTGTGCCCTTGTGCACTGATAAGATAGGACCTTCAGTATCAGCTATATCTGTAACTTCTGGATTGCACTCATTTTAGGGAATCACTTGAATGAGTGACTAATAATAAAATCATCTCTTATTTGATAATGAAATATGCATATACACAGCAAAATTTCTGGTACATTTATCATTTATTAAAATGTCAATCTGTATACGTAATGAACTATTAATTTCTCCTTTACTCTGATGTTTTTACTTACGTATGTCATACTACATATTTTTATATGCCGTGCTAAATTCTCTACAAAAGGACTTAAATCCTTCAACAAATTAATAACATTAATAATAGCTATTACTCATCAAGTCCTTATTGTAACCTAGCTATAGTATTCTCGGGTATTTCACATATGATTGCCTGCTTCTAGTTGATTATTCATTTGTTTATCTTTTCTGAATTTGTTTCTGAACTGAAACAATGAATATCTTCAAAAATCCGAAACCAATACTTCTTTAAACAATATATAACAAAGTAAAACATAAAATAGAGCAGGGTACACCAGATTCTTCTTCTAAGAAACTAGAAATACTCACTAAAACTTAATCCTAAGTATTGTGTGCCCCATTCCATTAAAATGCTGTACTGATTAAAAAATCATTATATTCCATCTCTAAGTGCTTTGGTTCTTGCTTTGGTTTCCATTAGAAAATAAAGCATATTCCTATGAAAGATAGAAAGTATTTTTTAAAGAAAAATAGCTATAAAGCCTGATTATAACAAACACAGCCCTTATTTTTGACTCAACAAACCCTTGATTGAATTTAAGGTTAACAATTATGTTTCGTGCCATGCGTGGTGGTGTACATCTCTAATCTCAGCTCTTCTGGGGCAGAGGCAGGCGGATCTCTGAATTTAAGGCCAACCTGGTCTACAGAGCGAGTTCCAGGACAGCCAAGGTTACACAGAAAAACCTTGTCTTGAAAAAGAAAAACAAAAAAAAATTATTCTTTATAACTGATACAAGAATAACTCTGGAATCCCTCACAGAGACTGAATCCTGTAACCTAAACAATACTTTCGAATGCCACCTCTACAGCTTGAAGGCCCCATAACAAATGAAGATCTGCTACTTCCAGCTGGGTCTCACTGTGACCTATTCTTTTGCTATTAGGATTCTCTAAGAGTCAAGGTTGTGAAATTGTGCTTCTGGATCAGATGTGAGAGTTCCAACAGCAGGCCCCATGGTAAGCCCAAGACACTCTAATGTGTAGTAGATGATGTCAGAAAAGGGTAAGAGTGGCCAAGAAAAAAATCACCTGACAAAAAAACACCTGCTACCTCCACGTAAGAGGAATGAGAGAAAGGGCCCTGCAGATGGCAAACATTCAGAAGCATTTCAATCTTTTTAGTCAGTATAGAAAACTGATGTTTTCAGAAAATACTTTTGACATCCTAAAACCAAATTTTCTCCCCTTCTTCTTCCTAGTAATAGTATCTTAGTTGTGCTTTTCATTGTTGATGTTTCATGTGCATGCACATATGTGTATGTCTGTTTGTGTGTATGTGTGCATGATGTATGTATGTGTGTGCATGTGTGTATATGTATATGTTTGTATGTGTATATGCTTATGTGTGCATATATATGTGTGTGAGCACTCTATATATATGTTGGTTTGTGCATATGTCTGTATAATTGTATGTAAGTATCATGCCTGCTATATGTATGCATTTGTATGTGTGCATGCGTGTATTTAGTGCATATGTATATGTGTATGCATATGCACATGTGTGTACTATGTGTAGGCATGTATGTGTTGGATATGTGTATGTACATGTAATATATGTGCACATGCATGTATAAATGCAAGAAGCATGTGTGCATATATGTATGTGTATGCATGTGTACATGTGTGAATGTATGTGAGGATTATGTGTGTATATTTGTGTATATTCATGTATTCATGTGTGTGCAGGTGTGTGTATATGCAGAGGGAATATGTATATATGTGTGTACATGTGTGTACATATACAGGGGTATATATGTGCATGTATATGTATGTACATATGTGATGTTTATGTTATTTTTCCCATGCCCCATCAGCTCCTTTTGCCACTATTGCTATAAATGAGTAAACATTTTCTCATCTGAGACTGAAATTTGAAAAGTTCAGAAAAAAAACACATTTTCATTATTACCTATGAGAACAAAAAGTATGTCATATGGTTTTTGGTGTCTTCCTTTACCTGCTCTAGTCACCCCGGGCCATTGTGTTGGCATCTGTCCCCTCTCCCCATGGAGAGTGTCCTCCTGCAATCCAGCAAACAGGAGCACAGATGACACAAATTTCTGAGCCACTGATTTTTGACCCTTCCAAAACCCAAAATTTCTGAATTCTTGAAAACTTTTGTCCTGAAGTTTTTTATGTGAAGATTTACATGTATACTAACAAAAGCCAAACTTACTATGGTAACTACCAAAAGCCACACTTACTATGATATGGTTGTTGGTGCTACAAACCTTGTCCCTTTTATAATTCCAAATCACTCTGACACCTCAGGAACCTGCAGGTGTATAACTGAAGAAAGGTCTTTTCCTAATCCATCCATTGTTTATTGAATACACAACTTTTTATTTCAATTTTATTCATAGATGTTTTTGACCATTATAAAAAGTAAATCATAACCATTTAAATCAGCACACAGCTCACAGCCATAAATCAAAAGCCTGCAGCCTTCACCCTGGCTGCCAGCGCTTTATCTACTCACTATTACTACTGGAATTTTCATTCATATTCAAAATCCATGTCTTGTGCATTTTGTTTGATAAAAACAAGTTAATTAGTGCTAAATCCTCCCTCGTTCATAAATTTATTCCTAAGAACATTAAAAGTAAGTCAAGTGAGGCATGCTCAGTAACAGATGTTTGCCTTTTTTGGCTGCCTTTGTATAGTTTGTTCTCTTTCATTACTTTTTAAGAAATTTAGTTAATGTTCCTTTTCTAGAGAACAAATGTACCTAGCTTCCCAGGAGGTAGGGGGAGGCAGGGATTCCCCAGGGCAAACACAGCCTGTTCCTTTCCTTCACCTAATAACTGCTCAAATTTTCTCTGTACAAAGCTTCCAATGCCTTCATTCCAGTGCTGGAAGCAACCACCATCCAGCTTATCCACACATTAATAATTATGGCATAACTTGATTGACAGCCACATGAGTAGAAACACTGCCAATGACATTATTAACAGCCAGGAGCCTCGCACTCCTCAATGTCTTTCCCACCTGAGGGCATTTTAGAACAACAGACCAATTATAATTGAAAAATGTGGTTGGATGTATTAGTTTCCACAGAAAATAAACTGCTGTGGAATGACTCCATAAGGTAAAACTCCAATGAACTTCTATAATGATAAAGTAAGAATCATATACTAAGATTTTAGGTCAATGTCCAGCTCACTGCTGTAATACCATAAAGGATCTCACTTACTAGCTCATGCTGACCTGCAAGTCAGGCTGCCCTTAAATTCAGGAATCCTTTCTCGTAAGCGTACAAATCTGTGGCATTACATACCTAACGGTACATAGTGGCATGAATGTTATGGGAGTAACCAGTCACATGTTTTATTGGATTTGAGGTCCAGACCATGAGAACGAACTTATTCCTGACACTGTCAAGGAGGCCAAGAATCTGAGGATAGGTAGATAGGTCATGGGTTCCAAGGGAAAACTTATTACTATTATTCCACTAAGTAGACTCAGAGGTTAAACAACTTCTTGTGACATATTGTTGTACCCATAGATGTGTGTCTTGCTCAGCCCTCATTAGAGAATCTTCTTTGTTGATAACAATTAACACAAAGGACAGCTGAAAAAAATGTGCCTAGTGAGTTTGGAGCACTCAGCCATAAGTGTGCAAGTCTTTGCCACAAACCTTTCCTGACACCTCTGGGATCTATGTGGGAGGGAGTTAAAAAGATTGAAAGAGCCAGAGGTAGCAGATGACCTCAAAAAAACAGTGTTTCCCCGACCTGATAGGGAAAACCTACATATGAACTCACTGTGACCTCATGTATAGACTTGCACAAGTTCAAGCCAGAGGAATTCCCAACAGAAGAACGGGTGGTAGGCATGAACCCCCACTCCTAGCTGGTATATTAATCATTCTCTGGGGCAGGCCTCAGACCCAGGAGTAGTCTGCCAACACAAACTGAACTTGCTATGGGGGAGGAGGGCGCTGAGAATGACTATGAAATTGGGTGACCATGGAGGTGGCAAAAATTATGGAGAAGTTCGAGGAGGAGATAAATGCCACCAAAATATATTGTATAAATGATTTCAATTCTCAAAAGAGTAAAAATATTGTGTTTAAAGTATATTTGCAATTTTTATTAATAAGAAACTTCATTTGAGTCAAATATTCATGGTCTTCTTACAATACATATAGGTAAAAAATTACAAATATGGTGTGAGAGATCCTTCTGTATATGTGTCACTTTTATTGGTTAATAAATAATGAAGTTTCCTTGGCCTGTGATAGGGCAGAATAGAGCTAGGTGGAGAAAACTAAACTGAATGTAGGGAGAAAAAAGGTGGAGTCAAAGCAACCCAGTAGCTGCCACCGCAGACAGACATACTGGAACCTTGTCAGTATGTCAGTCATGTGGCAATAAACAGATTAATAGAAATGGGTTGACCAAAGATATAAGAGCTAACAAGCAATACACTTAACTATTGGCCAAACAGTATTGCAAATAATATAGTTTCAATGTGATTATTTTGGGGCTTAGCAGCTGGAAACAAATAAACACCTTCTGCCAACACAAATAGGCATTAAGATTTCCAAGTTAAAATTTGAAACAAATCTTTAGATTCTTGCTATACTCATTTTTATAGAAAGCCTCTAAAACATTTCCCAAAGAAAACTAAAAGAAAATTTATCTGTGAATATCCATTTTGTGGTCAAATTTTATTTGACATGAACAAATTGAGTTTAAGATTTCTTTTTGTATTTCTAAAAAGAAAGTATGTTTCAACAAAATCAATGAGTGTTTTGTTTGTGAGAGGAAGCAGTAAGTATTTTAATAGGATAAAAAGAATAGTAAGTCTTTTTGTTTCTTGTTGGCAGAGGCCACTAGTTCCTTTCCTGACTGCCCTGACTCAAAATATTCACACAGAAATCTGTATTAATTGCAATACTGTTTGGCCAATAGCGTAGGCATATTTCTGGTTAACTCTTATATCTTAAATTAACCCATTTCTATTAGTCTGTGTATCACCACATGACTGTGGCTTATTGGAAGAGTTCCAGCACATCTTTCTCTGGTGGCAACTACATTGATTCAGATTCCACCTACTCTCTCCATATATCTTTTCTACCCTGGATATATTCTGTCAAGCCTTTGGTCAAAAACAGATTCTTTATTTATTAACCAATAAAAGCAACATATATACAGAAGGACTTCTCACACCATTTCCCTATTTCTGTTTAAATAAAAAGGAAAGGTTTAACTTTAACATAGTAAAATTATATATAACAAAACAATTATCAAGCAATAATTAGAGTTACAATATTCATATCTATGTTATCTTTTATCATAACTAAGAAAAACTATAATTTTAACTATCTATTCTTCAACTCCACCAAAGACCCCAGAAGGATAAAATATTACCTAAGTAAACAGGAAGTACATTTTAAGCAACTCCTAAAACACTAGTATTGACAGAGACATCTCACTGCCTGGAAAGTCACCCAAATTTCTTCTGTACCATTGGGGCATCCATCTTCAGCCTACAGACCCATCGCATCTGGCAGACTTTCCGATGAAACAGCAAATTTCAAAGACAGTTTCACACATATTGACAGTTTGTCAGTCTCTTTCTGCTGTGTCCTACAGAATGTCTGACAGACTCTTTCATGAAGCAGGAACTCTGAAGGACTGTCTCACCTTAGGCATGCTTAGCAGTCATTTTTCTGTGGGTCTTGCATGTCCAGTTTATACAGCATAACATCAAGCAGTCCAGGCAAGAACAGTTTCTTGTCAAAATGGCTAACAAACTCCATAAGGAGTTTCTTTGATGCATATCATCCACTTGAAGTAACTGGTGCTGCCAGGATCAGATGTGTTTCGTTGTCATGAAAAGTCCTAAATTCTTAAAACATTTTAAATGCCATAATCTGAAGATATCTGATAGATTTGAAGAAGAATTAATTGAAATATATTTCTATATAATGTGGGATTCCCTTTGTATGTGGTGAATATCATTGATTAATAAAAGAACTGCTTTGGGCAAGCCATAGAGGAAGAGAGCTAGTAAGGAAAAGCTAAACTGAATGCTGGAAGAAAGAAGGGTAGAGTCAGAAAGAAGCCATAGATGCACAGATTAATGAAGATGGTTTGAATTAAGATGTAAGAGTTTGCCAATAAGAAACTAGAGCTAATGTGTCAAGCAGTGATTTAATTAATACAGTTTCTGTGTGATTATTTCAGGGCTAAGTGCTGGGAATTAGCTAACAGCCTCATTACTACAAATTGGTACCCAGGTGGTCAACTAAAATCTCTTAAAACCTGAGAAGGCTTGAAAAGGAATTCTAGACACAAAAAGACAGAGTTTAACACAGTTTCTTGTTATTTGCTGATAGTGTGCCACAGTTCCTTTAAGAGAGATTTTCCTGACTCAGTAGCAGCAGGAAAAAGCTGCACTGCCTTGAAATGCTAGCTTTATGGGCCATGCTGCCAGCGTGACCTCTAGCTCTCGCAGGAGTCCAAGCATTTAAATGGGGTTTGTAAGCAGCATGTTACAAACTGATTAAAATAGCTCTACATAGACTGGGTGCATTCTTGGAACTGGGTAGGGCAATGTACACAACTTGCAGAGGTGGTAAATAGACTTCCACTATGTTTGACTGTGTGGAGCAATTAGAAATCACCGTATATACCCTAGTAATGCTGCAGCTTAAATTCATAAGAAGGGTTTAACATTTTAAGAAGCACTTCTGGTCAGAAAATAATTACAGATACACAATAAAGACAGATTCAGATTTTAAAAAAAAATCTCTAAATGGGCCACAGTGTTGAATAAATGTACATAGGGTTGGGAGAGAAAAGAAAGAGAATATAGACAATTATAAAAAGTAGTAATTTTTTTTAAAAGTAAAGTATTTAAAGAGACAGAGTACAGACAGTCAAAGATTAAATGGAGTAAAGAAAGAATGCCACGTAAAGATGGGATACACACAGAAGGTCTGGATTATGTAGATTATTGTGTTTTCTTTGGAATTTTTGACTGGGAAGGAGCTTAGAACAGAGAGACATTTCATTGTATGGACTACTAAGCTAAATCAGCATGTATATAATAAAGATATCTTGACTTCAGAATTTATGTCTAAGGATATGTTGCTTTGGAAAAGAGGTTCTTCTTTTGTTTCCTAGAGGATGAGAACCTGTGGATTGCTTCGAGACTAATATGGTTGATGGGCCAAGAGCCACTGAAAGGTTGCCTTGAACACCCCTCAAAAATTACTTTGTCCAATAAAAAGTAGAAAGAAGTTTATAGAGAAGAACTATGCCCATATTCCCAAATATTGCTTATAAATGCTTCTGTACATTTAAAGGGGGATATGCTATAGATATTTGCATTGTTATAATTATTGGTTTAGTGATACAAATTTAAAAGCAATTTTGTTATAATATATATATTCCTCTTGATTAAGGTGTTGTGATTGTGCAGCTCACATAAAAATGTAATACATAATTGAGAAATATAAATAAATAAAGAGTCATCTATAATAGTCAAGCTTGTAGTCATGTTAGATTTTCTAGATGTACAAAGATATATTAGATAGGAATTCTTCAAATCTTTCAAAGACTAAGAAATATGACATTTGAAGTGTTTTAAGAATTTAGGACTTTTCATGACAATGAGATATATCTTCTCCTGCAGCACCAATTACTTCAAGAGAAAGATGGGCATTGAAGAGCCTCCTTATGGAGTTGGTTTTCAATTTCGGCAAGAAACTGCTCTTGCCTGGAATGCTTGATGAACTGGACAAGCAGGACCTGCAGAGAAATGACTTCTGAAGTTGCCTAAAGGTGAGATGATCCTTTGGGGTCCCTGCTTCATGAAAGAGTCTGCTAGACATTCTGCAGGACACAGAAGAAAATGACTGACAAGCTGGCAATATAGGCAAAACTGTCTTTGAAATTTCCTGCTTCATGGAAAAGTCTGCTGCATACTATGGGCCTGTAGGCTGAAGATGGATACTCCAATGGTACAGAAGAACTATGGGTGACTGTCCAGGCAGTGAGATGTCTTTGTCATTTCTAGAGTTTTGGAAGTTGCTTATAATGTACTCCCTGTTTACTTAGGTAATGTTATATCCTTCTGGAGTCTATGATGGAGTTGAAGAATTTGTAGTTATAATTATAGTTTTCCTTAGTCATGATAAAAGATAAAATAGATATAAATATTGTAACTCTAATTATTGCTTGATAACGGTTTTGTTATGTGTAATTTTATTATGTTAAAGATAAAGCCTTCTTTTTTATTTTAACAGAAAATGGGGGGGTGACATGGGATTTCCCTCTGTATGCTGGGAATATCATTGATTAATAAAGGAACTGCTTTGAGCCTATAACAAGCTGTAGGGGAACAGGGTGAACTGGGGAAAACTAAACTAAATATTGGGAAAAAGAAGGGCAGAGTCAGAGAGAAACCATGGAGCCTCCACCAAAGACAGACATGCTGAAACTTTGCTGGTAGGCCATAACCTCATGGTGATGCACAGATTAATGAAGATGGGTTAAATTAAGATGTAAGAGTTAACCAAGAAGAAGTTAATGCTAATAGGCCCAGCCATGATTTAATTAATATAGTTTCTGTGTAATTATTTTGAGGTTAAGTGGCTAGGAACTAACAAGCAACCTCATTATTACATCTATATATCTAGAATACCTAACATGACTACAAGCTTGATTATTATAGATGACTATCGACTAGCATGTATTTTTAATTATACAGCACATTTTTAAATGAGCTGCGCAAACACAATACCTTAATCAAGAACAGATATATATATATATATATATATATATATATATACAAAATTAACCTTAAATTTTTGTCAATAAGCCAAGATCTATACCAATACAAAGTCATCTTTATAGCATGTAAATATAAATGTAAGCAAATATTTAAAACAATATTTGGGAATATTTGGGAATCTGGGCGTAGTTCTCTCCAAACTGTTTCCTGTTTTTTGTTTGTTTGTTTGTGTTTGTTGTTTTTGTTGAACAAATAGGAGTGTTCATGGTGACATTTTGGGGAACTTGATCCATCACACCACATTAGTCTGGAAGGAATCCACAGGTTTTCATCATTTGTGGAAACAAAAGTAGAACTTCTTTTCCAAAGCAACATATCCTAAGACCCAAATTTTGATATCAAGATACCTTTAAAACATATATGTTGGTTTAGCTTAGCAGAAATGTCTCTCTGTACTTAGCTCCTTCCCAGTCAAAAAATTCAAAGAAAACACAATGATATACATAATCCAAACTCTCTGTTTGTATTCCATCTTTACATGGCTCATTTTTTTCATTATTTTAATCTATGACTATCCGTACTCTTTTTAAAGACTTTGTTTTACTTTTTTAAAACCATCTACTTTTTAAGAATAATTGTTTATATTCTTTTTCTTCTCTCTCCCAATCCTGTATACATTTACCAAACACTGTGTATAAGGCCCTGTCTTCCCTGTTCCTCGAGGCCAAGCACAGGATGTGAGAACTGTTTATGCTAACCAGCCTAGCTTCCTCTGCCAGCCTGAGGGGATTAGTTCAGAACCTTGTTTCCGTCCTTGATATGGTAATTTCATCTGCTAAGGAGGGTTCTGACAGGTGCCCTGAATCTCCTCCTATCTGTCTGTCAGGGTTCCCAGCTCGGTACCCCCTGCCTGGAAGCTCCTGCCACTCAGAGCCAGGCACTCAACACCATGATCTCACACCTGGCTGGGAGGAGGTTCTCCACTTCTGGGGCCAAAGTATTTAACCCTGGATTAAGTTTGAATAAACGGGCATTCTCCTCCTCTTGAGAATGACTCGAACTCTGTATCTGTGTGTGCGTCTTGTGTTTTAACCCCTAGGACCTTACTCAGCTTGTGGAAGGTATGGAGTTGCGGTCCATACCGGTTGGGTGGTGATACAGACCCCATGGCATGGAATGATCACCACAACTGTGGCCAATTTAGAGGTCTTTTTCATCTGGATTTTCCTTTATTGCATGCATATCTGTAATTATTTTCTGATCAGAAGCACCTTTTTTTTTAATGCTAAGTGTGTGTGGCTAGGACCAACTCTACCATCCTGCCTGTTGGCTCTGCCTAGCTCAACATGGTGGAGGTCCACTCACTGACTCTGAGATTGCCGAGAAGGAGCCATACTCATCATCTCAACTCTGGTAACCAGGTGACCATGCTGCTACCAAGTAACTTGTAGCATACTGCCTACAAATCCATTCAAATGTTTGGGCTCCTGAAAGAGCCAGAGTTTTTGTTGGCAGCATGGACCAGGAAGTTGCCATTTTGAAGCAACACTTTTTTTGGTTTTGTTTTTGCTTTTTTTTGTTACCACTGAATCAGTAAGACCTCTTTTAAATGAGCCATAACACCCCTGCTCCCTGCCAGCAGACAGAGCCCTTTCAAAGAAAAAAATGAGGCTAAACTTTGTTTTTTTGTGTGTGCCTAGAATTTCTTTCTAAGCTCTCTCAGGTTTTATGTGAATTTAGATGTACATGTTGGCATGCCAATTGTTAGCAGAGGCTGCTAGTTCATTTCCTGACTGCCCTGACTCAAAATAATCACACAGAAATCTGTATTAATTACAATCCTACTTGGCCAATAACTTAAGCGTATTTCTGGCTAACTCATATCTTGAATTAACCCATTTCTATTAATCTGTGTGTCGTCTTGTGGTTGTGGCTTATCAGCAAGGTTCCAGCATGTCTATGTCCAACAGTGGCTACATGCCTTCTCTCTGACTCTGCCTGTTCTCTCTATATATATTTTTCAGCTGGGCTGTATTCTTTTAAGCTATTGGCCAAAAGCAGCTTCTTTATTCATTAACCAATAAAAGGAACACATATACACAAGGACTTCCCACATCACTTTCTCCTCTCCCACATAGGCTCACATTGGGAAGCTGAATCAGGTGACTGGAAATCCAAGTCTAGAAGGGACAGCATTCCTTCTTAAAATAGAAAACAGAGGGTTGGGAAGATGGTTCAGTGGGTAAAATGTTTGCTGTGCAATAATGAAGACCTGATTCAATCTTTGGCATCTGTGTAAAATATGGGTGTGACACCATGTAATCTCAGTGCTGAGGAGGCAGAGCCAGGAGGATTCCTAGGCTTACTGTCTAGATAATTTATTCAAAATGATGACATCTAGATACAGTGTTGATTTCTGGTCTCCACACATACCATGTACACATGTGTACATGCATTAAAATATTAATAGTAAATAATTCTAATGCAACCAATTATAAGATCAAGTTCTATTTTCTTCTAATCCTCTCCTTCCAAGTTAAGGTCAGGGATTTTTTTTTAACAATGGGTTTCTTCCTGTCCCTAAGACATGGAGTTGCTGGAGGGCCTCATACTCTATAATGGCCCTGTGTATATCTTGTCTTCACTCATGATATCTTTCTCTGAAGGCACATACACAAGGGTCACTTCTGTTCCATCATTCTAAGAGATCACAACATGAAACAATTCCTTTCAGGGAATTTCTTAACCCTAGAGCTATTTATCACAACTGCAGAAATCAGCAAATCAATCAAGGAAAGACAGTCTTGTGGGACTGAAAAGCATGTTCCCTCACTGTCTTCTGTTTCTCATGATCAACATTTGTTTTAATTCTTACCATCTTGAAGGAAAATTTTAGAGATGGAGAGATGCCTTAGTGGTTAGAGCATATGCTGCACTTTCAAAGGAATCCATTTCAATTTTCAGCAACTACATGGCAGCTCACAACATGTAACTCCAGTTTTGGGGGACACACAGTCCTTTTCTGGACTTTATAGTACCATTGACCAATCAAGTGCTATGTATACATATAGGCAAACACTCATAAAATAGAAACAATGCTGTAGATACAAATATTAAACATCGTATCTCTGGATGCTGATTAGCTCCAAAAGTTTGCTTTGCTTTGTCTATTGTAACCATAGTACCCAGGCCCATACTCTCTAAGACTGTTCCACGTATTCTCAGAGTTATAAGATGAAACTGAAGGGGGGAGAGGGATTGGAAACAGTGGTCTTGCACATCTGATTACAAAATAATTTTACATTTTTATGTTTGCATGAGGTATTATATCCACAGGTTTCACTTACTGTAGGGAGTCACCTGGAGGCACAGGTGGTCCTGCAGTTTGGAGGTATACAAGTCCATACCTGGCTTAGCCACGTGGGGCTGAGAACCCTTGCCTGCACATGTGCAGACCAGCAAATGGCATTAACTAATCAGGACAGCATTCAAGCCTCTCCACCGTTTAAAAGCAGCTGCCTCTGGGCTCTGCTTCCTCTCTGTAAGCTTTCTCTCGTCCCTGCACTCTCTCTTCCCTTCCCCTAATTTTCCTCAACCGAGTGCTCTGAATAAAGACGTGATAGGGAAGGAATTCTCGTTTCGTGGCCGTTCATTCCTGCTGGTCAGGAAGCGCGCCGCAACTGGTGCTGAAAGCCCGGGAAAAAGCTGAAATCAGACACTGGATTCTCAGAGAGCCGAGATATTTCAGAACTCTACACGTGGAGCGGTGAGTGACGTCAGTTAAATCCTCCAGAAAGGGGAGGAAAAAGAATGGAAAGAATATAGGCCTAAGAAAAGAAAATAGAAAGAATCAAAAAAAAGGTATCTGAAAGAAGGTACAAAAAGCAACGGGGAAGAAAAACCCCTCAAGTTCAGTGCAGGTGGAGTTTGAGAAAAAGCGAGGTTTACGGTCGGGAGATCCGTGGCTTCCGTCCCAACTCGCTGATAGAGACTCGGGGCAGCAGTCTCGTAGGGAGGCGGGCTTGATCGTGTTTGACGACTGCCTTTCCTGTTCTTAAAGAGCCACAGAGTTTTTGAGGTGATTCTCGCCTAATTTTGATGGGAGAGCTCTATGCCTGGCTCTCATATGTATGTTTGAAATACTGGGCAACTGTTGCAGCGGCTAACTGACACGGAAGTGGGCCAGGCGCGGTGGCGCACGCCTGTAGTCCCAGCTACTCAGGAGGGAGATGCAGAACTGCACCGGAGAGTGCTAACTCGTCCAGGAGGCGTGGCCATGCTAACTAGATGCTGGCGGGAGTTTGCTGAAGTCCGCAGAGGCGTCTAGAAAAGCCAGGCCACTATGGCAACAAGGGCGGGCTAAAGTCCGAATGACATCAGAGGCTATGTGTCCCAGCCTTCTGGCAGGGCTGTGGTTTTCGGAGGACTTTTTCTGCACCTGAACAAACTTTCCCTGACTGAGGCGGAAGCTGCCGGGTGAGCAGCGGCGCCGCTAAAGGCGGAGAGGGGCCAAACTCTGAACAGCGTTTCCATAGCAACATGGGCGGGCACATTCTGGGTGCACAGATCGCCCGCGGAAACACGCACGGCCCGGGGCGGGGTCATGCCTTTGTTTGGGCCATGCGGAGCGCGCCACAGTGGGCCGTGCCTCAGAGGCGGAGCTGTTGCAGCCGCCGCTGCCTCTGTCTGCTGCTGCTGCCGCCGTCACAGCCGTGGCCGCCAAAAAAATTCAGTCAGATAAAAACATTTATCCCCCAAAAATTTACATCGTTCCTTCTTCAGCAGGAAGCAGCCAGACGAGACTGTCGACGCCCATTTTCCCTCATAGATTTCAGGCCGGACTGGTCGTAATTATCATAATAAAAGCGCGTCAACCTGGTTACCCGTATCCTAGGTAACAGAGGCGGACCTATTGCCTCAGGCAACGGGTGGAATAAACAATACTAGACCTAGAGGTTTTTTTTCATCTGAATAGAGGGCCTGGAGAGATGGCTTAGAGGTTAAGAGCACTGCCTGCTCTTCCTGAGGTTGCAAGTTCAATTCCCAATGACAACTATTTGGTTTTAGACAAAAGAGGGGGACTAGCAGTGACAGCTTCCCCCAGAGAAAGGATTTCTCTTGCATTCTCTACACTTAATTTTTAATTCAAAATGTTGCTGGAAAAACAGCAGCAGACAGACATGCTCTGTTTGAAAGCAATTCCATCTAATTCTAAGACTTGCTGTAATGGCACAGGCAAACAAGATTTGCTCTTTGAAACGGAGACCTACAGGTCTCTAAGTTCAAAACCAGCCTACTTCCAGTACTGACTGTGCTGAATTTTTACACTGAGTTTTTAATACTCTTAAATGTTAATTTGGGAGGAGAGTTTTGTTTATGTTTTTCTAGGAATGCTGACATACATCTGGATGCCAGCGAGACTGACAAGAGAAATAAAGAAGAAAGATGACCCAGTGGATGCTGAGTGTCCTGCTGTGGAAGATTCATGCGGAGACAGCAGAGAGGACCCTCTGGGCAGTGTCAAGAGCAGCTGTTTCATGTTATCACCTTGAGCAGCACCCTGTACAACCTCTTATCTTTTAACAATTTTCTGACTGACTCTATTTTGCCTTTTCCTTCCTTAGGAATGGGTGGGAGCAGAGATATTCTTGGCATGCTGTGTCTAGGTGGAAGTGCTGTATGTCTTTGATTGGTGTGCTACCTGCTAGCCCAAGTGAGGAGGGACAAGGTCTTTGTGGCACAGGCCTTGGCAGCCTTGGAATGTGTATCCTCACCCCAGGTTTGGCTCTCAGCCTCAAAAGAGCTCATAGGCAATTAGCCATGCATAACCTTTGCACCCTCTAGGGACCAGATAGTCCCACGGCACAGAGGAAGGTATGCATAGGTGGAGGGGGTGCAGACACAACCCTAGCACTCCCAGGGAAGTAGTTGTCCCATTGCTCGGGAAGGGTGTGTCTTGTTTTTCTTTTCTTCAATCGGTCCACATATCATGAGGTGGGGACCAGATTGGAAAATAGTTTTGCCTTATTGCTCTTAGTAACAATAGAAGGGGGAACTGTAGGGAGCCACCTGGAGGCACAGGTGGTCCTGCAGTTTGGAGGTATACAAGTCCATACCTGGCTTAGCCACGTGGGGCTGAGAACCCTTGCCTGCACATGCGCAGACCAGCAAATGGCATTAACCAATCAGGACAGCATTCAAGCCTCTCCACCGTTTAAAAGCAGCTGCCTCTGGGCTCTGCTTCCTCTCTGTAAGCTTTCTCTCGTCCCTGCACTCTCTCTTCCCTTCCCCTAATTTTCCTCAACCGAGTGCTCTGAATAAAGACGTGATAGGGAAGGAATTCTCGTTTTGTGGCCGTTCATTCCTGCTGGTCAGGAAGCGTGCCGCAACTTACCTTAGATAATATTCCCTTTCAAGATAATAAAGGCTATAAGTATCTCTATTTTTCAGAGGCTATAAGATATAATCCAACTAGTCATTCCTCTAGGATACAGGGTCTTAGTTACACTTTACAAAGAAGTTTTAGGAATCCAAGTGTCATTGTTTAAAACAGTTGGATATTCTATTACACTGCTAATATAGTAAGTCATCAAGTACAAATTATGTACATCATTTTTGAATTATTAAATTAGAATTAAATACTGCTAATCATTAAATTATAAAATTAAATACTTCTAATTATTAAATTACAAACTATGCTTCATAGAAACATTTCACTTTTAAAAGGCTTAGTGTTATCATAACCTAAAGGAAGTGCATCAACGGTGACTTTGTTAAGACAAGTAAAGTTAATAAAGCAATCAATTTGCAGCTGGTATACCCACTCTGCATCCCATGTATCACATATACCCCAGGATTGCAGTGATACGACCCACATATTTGTAGATGATTATTTCAGTTTGAAATACCAAGGGATTGAAATACTTCTACAGACTATTTCAAAGCAAAATATGTTATAGTCACTTCTCCCCACAACAAAATGAAAAGCTGAGTTTTAATGTCCTTGTCTCTATTCTACTTTAACAATGGAGCCACCTTAAATATGTTTTTCCAGTTCCCTTTTGTATTCTCAAGTGATGAAACAATTTGATGTCAATATGGTTTACTACTTAACACCATCATGATGTAAAATACAGAAGATAAAGGAAGTGTGCTAAGACTGCAGAGAAGCTGAAATCCTCAGACATTGCTAGAGGAACCTAAGGTGGTACAACCATTCTAGAAAAACAATAAGATGATTCTTCAAACAATGAAATGTAGAAACACAATGTGAGTCAGCAGTCTCCATCCTGGGCATGTAGTCCAGAGGAACCAAAGCAGAGATTAAGCAATATGTGAACCCTTATGTTCACAGTGATGTTATTCAGAGTATTCAAAGGGTGGAAGGCCCTCAAGTGTCATCTGATGGATGCCCATGCTTACAGGGAATATTATTCAGCCTAATAAAGAAAGTGCATTCTGACACATGATACAATCCAGAATGATCTTTTAAGATGTTATGCTAGGTGAAATAAACCAATCACTAAAAAGTACTATGAGATTGAGTTATCTATGGTGATCAAAGACAGAGGCAGCAATCAAAGTGTTGGCATCTGGGAGCTCAGGGAAGGAGCTATGGAGAATTAGCTTTTAACAGGGATAGAGTTGTAGAGTTTGAGATAATCGAAGTGTTCTGAAGATGGACAGTAGTAGCAGTAACACAGAAGTGTGGGTGTGATCGTGTACAAGTCTGAAGAATAGTCAAAACGGGGCACTGTAAGATGTACATTTTTTAATTAAACAAGACAATTTTGTAATGATTTTAATTATTTAATACAAGAAATAAACTTGGAACTTGTTCTTTTATCTCTACATAGAATGTTAGTGTTTTTGTAGGATAGGAAAGTACTCTCTGTTTATTAAGAGGGATGTGTGTGCATGTGTTCCTGTGTACACGTGTGCTTACAGGTGCATGTGTACACACATATGTGTGGAGGACACAGGCTGTGGGTGTCTTCCTCTATGACTATCTATTTCTGAGACAGAAATCTCTCATTGAACTCAGAGCTCACTGCCTTGCTATAGTAGCTAGCTACCAGACTCCACTTCCCTGTCACTCACCCTCCAGTGCTGGAGTTGGAGATGCACACCAGCATGTCTGGCTTTTATATGGGTGTTGAATGTCCAAACTTGGGTCGTCATGATTATGTATGTGGTAAGCACATTAAGGACTGAAGCATTTCTCACGGTGCTAATTTGTCTACAGCAACCATGTCTACAACCTCAGTGAGTTCACACTTTTCCTTATCAACTTGGATATTTTTTTCCAGCTTTCTGCTCCACTGTCTGCTCTGCTTCACTGTACACCTGCTAAAAGTGATGAGAAACGACCACAATGCAACTTAAACACTATAGTCCTTAGAAATTTTCTTTGCCAAACAAATAAGTTTGTTAATTTTTAACTCAGCATTAACTTTTCATCTCAAGGGCAGAATGCAGTCAGATGCATTGTCAGAATGTGCATGTTCTAAGTGGAGTGCTCATTGCTGTTTGGGACCGCGCACAAACATTTTTACATCCACATGTATAACAGCAGACAGCAGTTTAGCTTTCTGAACTGCTACCAGGAAGGCCACTAACTAATCTCAGCTTACAGCGCTCTAGTACTTCTCCAGCCTGAGCTCCAAACGCTTTCCCAGCCCCACTGCCAATCTCTCCCAAAGGCTCCTCAACCACGTCATCAGGTTTGCCACAGCAGTGACTCAATTTTTCCGGACTGATTTTTCTATACTGATTTTTCTCATATCACCATGATCAAATCCAGGCAGAAGCAGCTTAGGGGAGGCAGGATTTGTTTGGTTCAGGGTGTGAGAGGGTACAGCCCATAGTGTCACAGAGAATGTGACGGCAGAATTGGCTCATCCTCAGAAAGCAGGAGTAGAAGGCAGCTGGGTACATCATGTCACCCAGGCAGGAAACTCAGGGAACTGGGACTATAGCCTCTCCATCTAGTTTCTGCTTCCTGAATGTCAGACAACCTACGAAGACAATGCCGCCAGCTAGGAATCCAGTGTTCAAACTGGAGGAGATATTCGCTAAGCTGGAATAGTAGTGAATTAAAGAAGATATTTCATAAACAATATATAAAAAAGATTGTTAATTCTTTTCAGGAAATTATGCTTATGCATTTCCCATATCTACATTCATACATTGTCCACAAAGAACATTCATATAATATCCATACCTAAAACTGAGCTGTAAAAATTTAGTTTTAGGAAAGTGGACTCATAAAGAAATTAGTAACATAATTAGTTCCATAAGATAAATATGACTTCATTTTAAAGTTGTAGTTATAAGAAATATAGAAATGGGATCTTTTTTCTTGCTCTCCTTCTCTGTCTTTCCCCCATCTCAGCTATCCTGTTCCCTATGTTCTCCTCTCCCCTCCACTTCTCCAGATAACAGTTGTGTGGCTTGGGTAGTCTGTGGGACCACTGGCAGTAGAACCAGGACTGACTTATCCCTACTGATTGAACTGGCCTTTTGAAGCCTATTCTCATCAGAAAGATAAGCTTGCTCAGCCTAAATATAGTGGGAGAACTTTGCTCCTGACTCAACGTGATGTGTTGGACTTTGTTGACTCCCCACAAAAAGCCTCACCCTCTCTGAGGAAAGGATGGGGGTGGGGTTGGGAGAAGGTAGGGGAAGAAGGAAGAGGAGAGAAACTGGGAACTGGGATTGGTATGTAAAATGAGGAAAGATTGCTTTAAAAAATAAAAAAGAATATATTCTAGAGCAGAAAAAAGAAAATTAGGAATGAAACATTTTTAAATGACAGGTTAAGAACAGCACTTGAGAGACAAAGGCAGGCAGACCCTGTGAGTTTAAGGCCAGCCCAGGCTACAGAGCGACAAGGCTACAGAGAGAAACCCTGTCTCTAAAAGCAAACAAACATAAAATACTATAGCTAATGAATGGGTAAAGGAGTTTTCTGCTGAGTCTGATGACTTAGTTCAAGCCCCAGAACCCACACAATATAGGAAAGAACTAACATTTTTTAGGTTGTCCTCTGACCTGTGAACCATGGCCCATGCACTTGTACCAATAGATAGAGAGAGAGAAAAAGAGAGAGAGAGAGTGTGTGTTAAAAAGTTATTCAATATAAGGAAATATTTCAAATACATTCATTTGTCTAACAAAATTATGAGTATTGTGTTTTTCAAACATGTTAGAATTTTAGGCCTTGGTGTGACAGTCTTTGAATATACAGCTCTTAAGAAGCTAACTAAAGTTAAATAAAGTCAGAAGATGGGAGATGCCAGGATCTATATAAACAAGACCAGGAAACACACGTGAAGAAGGCAGCTGCCTTGAAGTCAAAAGTGAAGCTTCAGAGGAAATAGGCCTGCCAGGCACCTGGCTGCTGACTTCTAAGCCCCAGAACAGTGAGAATTAATTTTTGATGTTTAATCAACATAGTACCTTTCAATATCATATTTTCTATGATAGCAAATGGAAAGTCAAGAAAAATAAACCACTGACATAAAAAGACATAGGATAAAAGATGATTCATGCCTGTTCATACACAGGGTAGACTCAATAAGAAGCATAAGATAAACACACTGACTCCCTGAGACATGGGGTTCTTATGCTGTGATCTCTTTTAAAGATGTTGGTGCTAAAGATGTTCAAACTTGAATTTCCTGTGATATTCACAGAGCAGCATCCAAAGACTGGCTCTAGCAGAAAAACCCAAAGTGAAGACCCAGACTGTCAGTTGGGAGAGTCACATGCTCTGAATTAGAGCCTTCATTCTAAAAGCCGTAAGTGGGGAGTCATGAAATTGCATTTGGATTTTCTCTGTCCTTCAATTATTACACTTCAAACAGAAGTAATCATCTTCAGTCTCCAACTTCTTGATATAATTTTAAAAAACAGTAGCTGTGCAATCACATGTAGAACAAACCATGTGATGACCCTTTGGCTGAGTGCTTTTCAAATAAAATATAATGCATGTATTATGGGTCAAGGTGATCAGTAAATTTTACACAAAACATGATAAGAGTGCTCAGTCTTTACTTCTGGAGAAAAAGATTTTTGAGTGTATGTGTTAGGTTGCTTTTGATTTTGAGAGAGTATCTCAAAACTGATGACTAGACTGGCCTCTAATTCATGGCCATTTTCCTGTTTTAACCTCACAGGTGCAAGGCATGAACCTGCATAGTTGGCTAAAATGATGGACTTCAACGGAGAGTTTAGGAATAAAATATGTCCCAGTAAAATTTCATTTTTTTATCAAAATTCACCCAATATTTTGCTGGGAAAACAATTAGCAAGCAAACCCAACATCTATATGTTAAAATACTTACCATATAATAATCCTTAAACATCCCTGATGATCCAGATAGGGTCTGAACAGACCCGTGAGGCAAACGGGAGGACCTCGTGGATGCAGTGCTTCTCCAGTCATAAAACATCCTGTCTGCTAGAAATACGGATAGAGGTTAAAGTAATATTTATCTAAGGAGAACAGACACTGATCATATTGCTTAATGATACAAAGAGGAAAGCAAATCATTTTTATGGGCTCACTTTTCTGTGTTAAAATCACATCTTGTCATCTCATCAGAGAGAGATGAAGAAGCGATGGTACAGCCTAGAGAAAGACTTGAATTAATTGGCTCCTTCCAGTACAGCTTCATGTTTTTATTGCATGCAGTGTGCCCATCAGAAGGCTAGTGGGTTCATTTTCGTCACTTATTTCTCCCAAGAACACTGACTTCATTTTTAAAAAGAAGACTTAAAGCAAAATTTTATCTGTGAATGGCACATAGACAAAGAAAAGGGAAAAGGAAACAGAATAGGAAAGCAAACACAATAAAAGAAAGTCCAGAGAATTATTATTAAGGACTAAGTCTTAAAACTGCAACGCAAATGAAACTGTACCCAGTGCCTAGGTGAATATTACTGAAAGAGGAAATGGCCAGCCAGGGGAGGCTCTCAGTTCCTCTGTGGGATTTCTGCCACAATCTTATCTCTAATTAAATAATCGGGAAATTTGAGAACCACCTGATGATTTGTTTCTCAAAATTATCTATTATTTTTAAAAGAAAATAATTAGTTCAATCTTGTCATTCAAATAAGCCACATGGTATCAGATTTCTAATTTTTCTAATATTTACTCATAAATTCTCTTCTGAAAATGTCAGTTCAATAGTCATCTATGATGTATTACACAAAAATTTTGAGACTTCAGAAATAATTGTTTTATTTAGTTGCTTTTCCGTTTATTTAGAGAACCAAAGCCTGAATGTCTTATAGGGAGGAAAAATGTAAATTTAAATCATAAATGCGGAAATGCTGTTGCAAATATCAGAATATATATGCACATTTTTAAAATAGGATTGTCTATTTGGCCAAAAGAGTCTCTGGTCTCAGGGCTGGAGAGATGGCTCAGAGGTTAAGAGCACTGACTGTACTTCCAAAAGTCCTGAGTTCAATTCCCAGCAACCACATGGTGGCTCACAACTATCTGTAGTAAAACATGCTGCCCTTTTCTGGCCTGCAGGGACATATGCAGGCTGACCACTGTATCCTTAGTAAATAAATAAATCTTTAAAAAAATTAAAAATAAAATAAAGAAGAGTCTTTGGTCTCTATCAAAAAGTTTAAAATCTCTTTAAAAAGGGAAGATAATAAATCATATATTTTATTCCTGATTCAATATGAACAAAGAAATTTTTTAGTGAAAGCAAATTTCAAAAAAAACAGCTTAGAGAAAACTGGTTAGATTAAAAGAACAAAAGGTGTTGGCCAGGACAAGGTCTTGTATCTTTTACTTTAATCGGGACTTTTATAAGTCCTTGGAAGATGCAGGATTGCACAGGACATATCAGAGGTTTGGCAAGTTCTCACAATGTTTTCTTTGAATATTTATTTATGTATTTATTTGTATAGGTTTTTCTGTCTCTGTATGCCTGTGCGTTATGTGCGTTCATAGCCTGTGGGTGCCAGAAGAGAGTGTCAGATTTCCAGGAACGGAGTTACAGATGATTGACAGCCATCATGTGGGTGCTGGAAATCAAACCAAATCTTCTGGAAGAACAACCAGTGCTCTTAACCACTGAGCCATCTCTCCTGCTTCCTTGTTAAACTTTCTTAACTCATTCAAAGCACTATCCCACATTTCCTCTTCCGCCCCCTTGCAATGAGTGTTTGTCTATGTCTAGTGTCCAGCTTCTTAAATTATTCAAGGCGACCCATGAGATTGGATACTTGAATCTGTGTGACAGCAAAGAAAATGGCGACAGTAAAAAGTTTAGAATGTGTGACAACCTAAAATCAATTAGAAATCAATGTCCATGTTGCACTGTGCACCTTCACTGCAGGTTCGTTCCTGCATACACTTTGGATTTCAAATGTCTCCACGACAAACAGTGCCAACAAACGCTGCAGGAAAGGCCCAGCTCGGATTCCAGGTGACTGGACGCTATGAATTGCAGTTCTTTTACTATACAAACAAACTTTTTTCCTCTTGATTGCAAAAGTAGACTTCATTTCTCAGTATGAATTACTTTAGATTGTATTATTTTAGAATTTGATTTTTAGAAGTACTGTTTGAGTTGCTGGCTTGAGCGTTACATATATATATATATATATACATACATATATATATATACATATATACATTAAGAAAATTTTGGCTTGGGAGTGGGAAAGATTGCCAACAATTTCTGACATGGCCCTAAACATCCTGCAGTTCTGCGTTACACAGTTTATGAGATGCAACATTTTCAGCATTGCTGGATACAGAAATATCTAAACTCTGAAAAGAGATGAAGATAGTCTATGTCATAGTTTCACATATTCAGCTGAGATTTAATTCTTTTTATAAAGCAAACAAGCACATTTATGTCATTATTATGCAAATTTGACTTAATCTTTAATGGTAAAGTTAACGTATACCAAAGAAGTGCTTTAAAATAAACTTTTTATTGATTTGTAAGTAAACAGCCGATTTGTATGCCTGTTTTGTAGAGCTCTATACTTTGGAGCACATAGAAATTTTCTAGGCAAAAGGGAGGTTACAAGTCAAAAAGTTTAAGAAGCCCTTTTGCAAAGAACTGCAACCTCTTTTCCAGTCTCTGATGTCAATTTGCAAACTTTTCTGGGGCCAGAACAATATCTTACTTGAATTGGACACATGTTTCTGGCTCATTAGCAATGTGAGTAAAATAGCTATATAAACACTGGCAAGTCAAATTTGGCCTCTGCTCACAGCTACAGCCATCTGATTCTTGACAAAAGTGCCAGAAACATACATTGGATAAAAGCCTTCTCGACAAATGGTACTTAGAAAACTGTACACACACTTGAAGAATGAATGGAAGCAGACTCCTATGTCCCCCATACAAATCACTTCAAAGACCTTACTGTAAGGTCAGAAACTGTGACCCACCTTAAGATACCAGCGGAGGCCAGGATTTTCTGAACACTACACAGTAATAACTGAGAAACCAATAATAACAAATGACAATTGGGTTTGTAATAAACTTAAAAAGCTTCTGTACAGCATAAGAAACAGCAGAAGTAAATGACAGTCCGCAGACTGGGAGAGAAAGGTTTTCTGGATACTCATCCAACAGTTATTTACTTAATATCCAGAATGTATAAAGAAGCGAAAAAACAAGAACCAAAGGAATAATCGTAAACTCAATAAATGGACAGATTATCTGAAAAGACACTTCAAAGGAAGGGCAGCAGGCCAATAGATACATGAAAAAATGTCTAGAATCTTGAGAAATATGAAAATCCTAACTACATAGATTTCCCATCTCATTCCAGTCAGAATGGCCATCAGGAAGAAAACCAAAAATACGAAGTGATGCTAAAGATGCCAGGTCAGATGAGGACAATCCACTCCTGGCAGGAAAGTAAACAGCCCAGTCGGAATGGAACTCAATATAGATATTCCTCACATAATTAAAATAGAATTTCTATGTGATATAGTTAAAATACTTATGGTATATTCCCAAAAGAAACAAAATCAGCTTACTACAGAGATACTTATACAACCACCTCTTTTTTTCCCCAAGGCAGGGTCTTCTGTAGCTTTGGGCTCTGTCCCAGAACTAGCTCTTGTACATTAGGCTGGCCTCAAATTCACAGAGATCCACCTGCCTCTGCCTTCCGAGAGCTGGGATTAAAGGAGTGCGCCACCACCAACCAGCCTACAATCACCTTTATTCTTGTATTAATCATAACAGCTAGGTTATAGAATCAGTATAGGTGCCAATCAACTGGTAAACAGATAAATAAAATGTGTAATGTGCACAACTGAGTTTTAGTCAATCATGATATTGTGTTGTTTAAGAAAAAGGTGCATGGAGCAGGAGATTCTAATGTCAAATACAATAGGCTACGTGGTGCCTGTGTGTGTATGTGTGTGTGGTGCCTGTGTGTGTGTGTGTGTATGTGGTGCCTGTGTGTGTGTGTGTTGTGGTGCCTGTGCGTGTGTGTGGTGCCTCTGTGTGTGTGTGTGTGTGCGTGTGTGTGGTGACTGTGCATGTGTGTGTGTGTGTGGTGCCTCTGTGTGTGTGTGTGTGTGTGTGTGTGTGTGTGTGGTGCCTGTGTGTGTGTCTGTGTGTGTGGTGCCTCTGTGTGCCCTCTGTGTGTGTGTGTGTGTGTGCGTGTGTGTGGTGCCTCTGTGTGTGTGTGTGTGCGATCTGCCTATGTGTTAAAGTTTTAATGAAATCCATTAATCTATACAATTACTACACACTAAAACAATAAAATATAAAAGAAAAACTCAAAAGGATATAGAATTAGTCTCACAAAATTAAACTACGGGCAAAGTAGGTGACCTTCCTGACCAGCAGTGGACCACCCCCAATATGGAACTAACACTACACAAGTTATTTATAAAGAAGAATTCGGAGCACTTTCAAATATTTTCTCCTGTTTACCCACCAGACAGACCTGTGCAGCTGAAAAGGCCATGTATTATTCCTCCAGTATACAGGTATAGCACAGGAAACAGCTAATTTCCTCCAGTATGTAGGTATCGCACTAGGAAATAGCTATAACTTTCCACTCCAAGAAGCAGTAAAGACTCTACTGAAGTCTTCAAGGCAATCATTCACACACTGATGTATGCTAATGACTTCCCCTCAGAAGCCAGCACACAAGGTGAGAAGCAACAAATTCTAGTTTATTCCACAAAGTCAGTCCAAAGTTATAAGCTTATAAAGAAAAGCAGAGTCACATATCAGACTAAGTTATCAGACAGTCTTCTCAGAGTCAACAGTCTTCTGACATGATACCTAGGGGTGTGTGTGTGTGTGTGTGTGTGTGTGTGTGCATGTGTGCGAGTGTGTGTGTGCGTGTGCATACACGTGAGCGTGCACATGCACTCCACAGCCACAGGCCACACATTCACATGTGGAATAGTTAAACTATTATCAGTACTCCCAGATATTAGCCAACAAGACAGAACAAAGCACTCGGGAATTTTAACATCTTGGTAAACACAGCATTTTAGAAAGAAAACATAAGGAGCTCAGAAAGAGCCGAAATTCCTGAACATTAAAGACAAGTGTTAAAGAACTCCTCACACTGACATCTTCCTGATTTTGCTTTTCCTTGACTCTTATTTTAGGCTCTCTTTTTAAAGAGATGTTACCATAGCACAAGCTCACATGATTCTGCTGTCTTCTGCACATCTCACTGCCATATCGAGGCACAATAAGAAAACGCTTTGCATTCTTCCAGTATGCCAGCAACAATTTGGCACTAGTTTGACATGCCAACCATAAAATCATACAAGTGTAAGTCCCCACGCAATATAAACCCACCAAGGTACGGAAATGTTTCAGCACACAATTTTAAAATGCTGTCTTTTCTCAGGACAGAATTTTCCCAAGAATCATCTTTCCTCAGTGTCTAATATCTTGATATTTATAATGGCAATAGTTTCTAAATATCTTCTAGGTGGGAGGTTTTATTTAATTTCTCCATTTTTATTTAAATTTATGTACTAAACATGAGTCAATTATTTACACAGGTGGGAGATATTTCTAAAACCTAATAAGCACAGTTATTTTAGAAATTTAAACTACTCAGTGATTCACAGAAAACTGATAAGCTGGGTACCTAGGATTGTCACCAAGGCATGAGGGAATGAGAGGGAAAAGCAGAAAGCAAAGGAAAGTTATTAGCTAGCACCCCCACACTGCAAACAATAGATTTGTTCAGTTCATCTGGATATTGGCAAAGGCAACCGCAACTCAAACTTCATATAGAAGCTTTTACTCAAACAAGACACTAAATGCTTTGAATTAACAGTCCATGCAGCTGCCCCTGACAGAGGAGGATGTACCAATGAGAAACCAATATATCTTTATTAGGACATGACAGAACCAAACAGGCTTATTGTCCTGGTTCCCCAGAGCCTCTTTAATGCTAAGATCATTCTGTTTCCTTCTATCAATCCCTTTGTAACAATTAATTCTTAGAGTTAATTACACTTGCAGTTTTAATCTGTAGGTAATTACAAGCAATTAATAGTTAGGAGCAAGAATTAGCAGTTCTTGGTTTGATTATCTATATAATTAAAAGGGATGGTAAGCCAGAGTTGACAAATAGCATCTTAATCATTTGAATAATCAAACCTAAAAAAGTTTCTTGGGTAGCTGAATTCTATCTGTTGCATTAGTTGAATTTTAGAATAAATTACTAAAAAATCCAATTCAATTGATTCATGTGTATTACTTTGTAAAATGAAATGAATAATGTATATATTCTAACATTATTAAAACTGCCTTTAGTTTGTTTGAAATGAGCAAATAGATTCAAGAAAAATAAACACACGTGTGGAAGAAAAGAGCCATAGTTTCCTCGACATTATAAAGTTCATGATTAATACATCTGTAAAACTGATTAATAAGAAAACCCTGTACATTTATCAAACGTCTGCATGGCACAAAAGGTTAAGACTCTCAGAAAACCATTTTACACTTAAATCTCGTGATGGCTAGTTTTGATTTTCAACTTAACTGGATCTGGTATTACACAGGAGACATGCCTCTCTGTGTCTGGGAGAGCACTTCCACAATGGTTTAACTGAGGAGGAAAGAGACATCCTGATGTGGATGATGTCATGCCAATTAACGGGGATCCCAGGCAGAAAAAGAAAGGAATAAGGAAAACGTCAGTCAAGTGTCAGAATTCATCTCCCTGACTTTGTAAAACAATGTGTCCAGTTGCCTCACACTCCTGCCACCAAAACTGAAGCTTCTCTCACTGACACACCTTCCCCATCATACAGTCTGCATCTCTGCACTACAGGACAAAATCAGCCTGTCTTCTTTTGGCTGCCTCTAATCAAGTATGTTTTATCACCGCAATGAGAAATCTAATAAACATAAGCTTAATACATGGATAGTAATATTCTAAATCGCTTACTATTTAAAATTAGCATTAAGCATTGAAGAATGGTCTGATGGTCACAGACTAGGAGAGGGCTTAGAGAAGCCTGCTTCTTCACTTGGTTTTTCGTCTCCAATGATTGAATATGGTACCTGTCCTGGGTGGGCTCCGAATAAAGGGGGACAGATGATCAAAGGGGTGACTCTCCTATGTTTTGATGGCTTGCTTCAAGAGAGAGAAATTGCAGTTTCTATAACCTGCATTGGAGATAAAAGGGATTCCAGAGGAAGGTCAGGAAGACCTTTCTACCTCCTCAGCTCTCTCTTTAGCCAAAAATATTCAGCACTTGAAGGCACCATGTTTTGGGCCCTTATGTTCTAAGCACAGGCCTAGCACAAATTAGAAAAATCGTGGGAGTTTATTTCTGAGAGTGAAAGAACACAGGGCAGAACAGAGGCATCTTGGTTGTCATTTTTTTCTGAATTCCCTAGTGTTTGAGCAGATTTGGCAGATACCTCCAAGTTAACCATGAATTTAAAATGCTCAGCAACAATGTCTTCTGGTTCTATCTGTGTGTTAGCTTCAGTCTGGTAAAATGCCACAGTAATAATGAAAACGCTGGTAATTATCAAGGTCACAACACATTGAATCCAATCATTCACCTCCAATTGGCAGAAGAGAATTTTTCCTTCAATTATGATGAATGAAAATAAGTCAAGGAGAGTCATTCATGCACATATTAATATAATCTCCATTCTCAATCAAGGAAAGTCATTCATATACACATTAGTATAATCTCCATTCTTAATCTGAAAGATGGTGGGAAGAGGTTTAATTCCTCCTATAAGACAGGAAAAAGAAAATGAAACCCCTCTCTCTGCTCACATCCATCAAAATCTACTTGAATCCATAACTCTAACACAGTAACCCTGACTCTAGAACAAAGTGTAGGAAAAAGTTCGATACAGAGGCTGGAACTGACAGGTACGGAAGCAATGCCTGAGGATTATAATTTTTCATGCCCTAAATAGGTAATGATAATCAAGAATGAAGAAACAGGGTAGCAGATCTTAGCCGAGCAGAGCCTGAGCATTCTAGGTGGATATCTGAAGATTATTGGGGACAGCAGAGAACAAGACATCAACAGTGTACCAACTACAGAACTAGCAGCAGGTAACTGACACACCCAAAGTAAGCTAGTAAAGCTGAGAAAAAACATCGCACGCTGTACTGAAGTCACTCACTTGGAGAAAAGCTTCTTCTCTCCATGCAGGCTTAGATCCACGGTAGTGTAATTGAATGTATACAAAAAATTCAATTTGCAAAGCAATTCACACCACACCTAAACAGTAACCCTAAGACACTGATGCTGTCCTCATTTCACAGAGAAAATGTTAACTCACATTCCCAAACGTTGACAAGTGGCAAGATGCTGTGTGAACCTGAATGTGAACTTGATGCCTACTTGACTCACATACAGAAAAAGATCAATGGTTGGCTCAACAATGGCTCCAAAGATGCTGACATCCCGACCCCTGAAAATGTTCCCTTCTATGTCACAAGAGAGTTCTCAAATGTGGTTGTATAAGGATCTGGAGACAGAAAGATACTGAGGTTATGCTGGTGGGTCTTACATGCAATTACAGGGGTCTTTACAAAGCCAAGGAGCCCAAGAGCAACAGACTAATGATGGAAGCCACAAGTAAATCGGAGTGACTGGACAGGGATTGCCACAGGAACGCAGGTATTATCCATAAACCAGAAATGCAACAAAACAGATTCACAATTAGAATCTCAAGAAGGAACAAGAACTACATACATGCTAACTCTGGTAAAACATTTCATTTTTTGTGCCTGTAGGACTATATTCAGAAAACAGTTATGCACAGAACTAACACAGTGTTGTGATATCATTGTCTGAGTTTATCTAGATGGATGGTGTATGTTTTATAAGTGTTCAATAGTTTGTTACAGCAACCACAGAAGACAAATATAGTCTCAAGTCTAAAACTCCAGGAAAGGAACTTGAATGTGAAAAATATTTTTAATTTTTTAAATTTTATCTTATTTTATTATTTTATCTGTATCATTTTTCTGCCTGTATATATATATCTATGCACCATACGTACATCTGATATCTTTGAACCCTAGGAAAAAACATCAAATCTCATAGGATTGGAGTTATAGATGGTTGTGAGCTGCCATGTGAGCGCTGGGAATGAACCTGGCTGTTATGGAAGAGCAATTAGTGCTTTTAATCAGCGTCCTCCAAAAATGTTCTGGTAGACTTAGGGTCAATTTTTTAGAAAAATGTTTAGAATTCTCGTTATAAAAAGTAATTAGTAAAGAAAAAAAGACTATAAAAACTAGTAAGAATTTTAGAAAAATGAAATTATAAATGGACACAGTTGTAAGACACAAAATACAAATAAATAGAAGTGTAAATAGGAGACTTCAAATGTGGTTTGGAGTCAGAGGGAGTGTGTTTGACAGCCCAGAATACCAAGTGACTGGACTTGGAAAACATTCCTAGAATGCAGACAATGAGCCTCCGAAGACAAAAAAAGAGAGGAGGCATTAAAAAGTGGTAGAGACAAAAATAAAGTCCCTCTGTAAGGGTCACACAGTGAGGATAAGGTCACTAAGTCCCTCTGTAAGGATCACACAGTGAGGATGAGGTCACTAAGTCCCTCTGAAAGGATCACACAGTGAGGATGAGGTCACTGAGTCCCTATGTAAGGAATCACACACAGTGAGGATGAGGTCACTAAGTCCTCTGTAAGGATCACACAGTGAGGATGAGGTCACTAAGTCCTCTGTAAGGATCACACAGTGAGGATGAAGTCACTAAGTCCTCTGTAAGGATCACACAGTGAGGATGAGGTCACTAAGTCCCTCTGAAAGGATCACACAGTGAGGATGAGGTCACTGAGTCCCTATGTAAGGAATCACACACAGTGAGGATGAGGTCACTAAGTCCTCTGTAAGGATCACACAGTGAGGATGAGGTCACTAAGTCCTCTGTAAGGATCACACAGTGAGGATGAAGTCACTAAGTCCTCTGTAAGGATCACACAGTGAGGATGAGGTCAAGACAATTAGAAATGAAGGTAACACTATGTGATAGATTCCTGAATTGAAAAATAATAGGAATCTTTTAGAAATATTTTTAAGTTTGTGTGATGCTAACTTGAAATACAATGTTTTATAATTATATCCCCAAAAATAGAGGAATGAAAAGTTACAAGAATAAAGATTATAGGTCACAGATTTGAATAAGAAAAATGTGCAAAGGTGTAAAACTCTGATAGTTTTAAATTCATCTTGTAAATTGACAAAAGAATCAATAAATAATAGACCAATAACAGGATTTTCTGAATAAAAAAAGTAGCAAAATAGAAACTTTATAAATAACTTTTCTTAAGTATTTAAAGACTGAAGGGGAAATGTCTTAAATCTGCTAAGAAATTTTGCTTTTTATTTGGAAGTCCACATAATTCTCTAAAAAACAAGACATGAATCAAAATATAGGATGGAAGAACCTGAAACTCTGGTGGAAGAGAAGCAGCAATTCTGCTAATAGTGTATTCGATTCATAGAGGATCCTGTGTGCCCACGAATTCAGCAAGCAGACTTAGATGCTGGCCCTCTTCCTTCTGGCTCACTTAACCTCTTTTCCACTCAGCTTCATATTACACTTTGCCAGGAACCCAATCTTTCGATTCTAAAACATAAGCTTGAATCTGAACCCATTATTAAAGATCTGTGAGTTTTCAAATGGCTTCTTAGGTTACGTTTACCTAAAGCCCAAATTCAGGGGACTGCAGTGGGTGAGCAGCCACAGAAATCCAATAAACAAGATTATCCAAGATTAATAAATGACTCTTCATTTTCATAGAACATTAAAACAACTTACCACCTTTGTAACAATAGCTGAAGCCTGCCATCTGCCCCCCACCCCCCCCCCACACACACACATAGAAAACCTCTTACTGTGCTGGGGAACAACGTCTAAGTGTCTCCATGGAGCTACAAGGTTTAACTAGGAATAAAATTAAACCTTGAATACCAAAGGTAAGAGAAAATATGTTCAAAATTAACAGCAATTATTCCAGGGTAGTGAAATAACAGATGACTGTCAGTATTTATTTGGCGGTGGGGTTGATAGTGTTCTGTATCAATTTTTTTCAATAAGACATCTATTTGGAAGTTTAGAAAAGTACATTAAAAATATAACCACATAACATTAAGCAAAATTAAGTTAAAATTACAGGCAAAACCAGGCTCCGGAGAAAGCCCAGAACTTGGGGGCCATGTTCTTTTCATGAAACAATGCAGTAAAAACTAAATTCTGCTCTTTCTAAAAATGATAGTTTATTCATGCAAAACAGGAAAATTGTTTTGTTGAATTCCTTTGAATAAATAAACATAAAAATAAAAGTTGTCTTTAAAATTACCACCAATGATACAAATTTGGGGGTTTGAGGTTAGGACAAAATCACTCAAGACCAGGAAGAAAGGACCAACCTGCTGGCAGAATGGCTGAGAGGATTCTGGGGCTAGGATGTGAGGGCTCCTGTAAAAAGGCACTCGGGGCTCAGGTGTCCCATAGACCCATCTGAATTGCAACCTGCAAACACCTCATTTGCCACCTTTACTAGGAGTCACTATGACACACATAGCTCCTGCTGGCAAAGAATAAAAAAAAAATAAAAATAAAACAAAACAAAAAAACCTCTAAGACCAGAGCTGTAACCAGCGTCTGTTGATGCCCACAACTGCAATGCCTGCGACAGAAGAGACAATTATTCACCTATTAGCAAGTGAATTTTAAAATTGCTTTTGGTTTTGATTTTTCTTTTCTGAGGCAGAATCTTGATATCTGCATACATAATCTGGCCTCAAATCTATGTTTCTCCTGTCTCCATTGCCCTAAAGCAATATAAAGAAACCTGTGTGTACTGCCACATTCAATTTAATCAAATTTCCTTTAGAGAGCTAGATGATATATGAAAACTTGACAGACGCCTCAATTCAGTGATTTTTTTAGGCAAAATAAATAAATAAATGAAAGATCTTATAGGAAACTGAACTTTGCCTGATAATTTAATGTAACTTTCCTCAGTGGCTCCCTTTATCACTCTGAAGACAGCAGCAACTACTTTTTAGTTAGCTTAATGAAATTTTAATATTTTAAACTCGATTTAGGTTAGTAAGATGGCCTAGTGGGTACAAACACTTGCCACTGAAGATTTAGTACCTGAGTTTGACGTCTAGAACCCATGTAATATTAGAAGGGGATAACAGACTCCAAGAAGTTGTACTCTGGCCTCCACATGTATGTCATGTGCACATTCTACACACACATACACACATCATACATAAAAATAATAATGATAACAATAACAATTATAAAATTTAATTCCTCCAAATTCATTGTCCACTGGTATTTGGACCCTCTGATTTTACTGTAGACAACATTCAGATTTTCAACTTTATACATACCTGATGAAAATAGGAATAGATATAGAGGAAAATAGTTTGTCAGTAATCGAAGTATTTTTTAAATGTTCATATTTTAATAAAATGTCATTTGCTGGATTACATTAATGAAGAGATAATTTAATGTGTTAGTTGCATTTTTATTGCTGAGATAAACCACCATGATCAAAGCAATTTAAGGGTTTCCTGGGACTTATGACTGCAGAGGGTTGGGTATCATCATGGTAGGGAACTATGGTAGCAGGCAGAAGGAAAAACAGAGAACTCACATCTCAGAACCATAAGCAGGAGTCATAAAGAGTGGACTGACAATTACACAGTGCTTTTGACATAGGTCCCCTGTCTTCCCCTGGGACATTTTTTTTTCCCAACAAGGCCACACCTTGTTAACAAACATACTTAAATTAAAACACCAACTGGTAATTAAGTTTTCAAACTTCTGAGTCTATGGGAACATTCCTATTCAAACCACAATATCTGAAATGTGAAGAAAAAGTAATGGAAATGTTTTGTATAACATTATATATTTTTACTATCTGTTTTTTAAAGCAGGATCTTAGCCCTGTATCCCAGGTTGGCCTTGGATTCAAAACAATCATCTTGCTACAACTTCCTATATGTTTGGATTATGACTGTGCACCACCTTAGTAAGTTTATTTTTAACTAATATACAGAAAAGAACATAATCTAAACTAGCCTGAAGAAGCAATTCTCAGCAAAATCTGTATAAGGTGGACCTGTGACTGTCATCTGGGAATGTGGCAGGCACACACTTTGCCAACTGATGTAAATTTCCCCAGTGGTTATTATGCAAATAATACAATTCATGCTAAACATCTACTTTCCTTCCAGAGATCTGAAATACTAGTACACTCTGAGAAGATGAGGTTTATGTAATTAAATTCCAATAAAACTATTGAGTAAATATAAGACTGGTAAGGGCAGCACATAAAGGCACTTGCCAACAAACTAGAGGACCTGAGTTCAACCTCCAGAACCCACATTAGAGACTGGGGTGGAAATTATGTAGGCCCAGAGATCTTGAAAAAAACTTTAATTTTTAAGTTTAAATTCTGGATGCAGAATCTAGACTCCCAATAGACATTCTGCATATTCCATATGAACAAACACAAAGATGCACAGATGGATGGACGGATGGATGGATGGATGCATGGAAGCATGGGTGAATGGAATAATATATATTATTAACATATATTATATATAAAGATAATTATATTTTTAATTTTAAGTACTGAGCCCAAGAATACAGTACTTAGCATACATTATCATGACCCATTTGTGGAGAAATTAAATGAATTCTATGCAACCTAACAGGGAAAGATTCAATAAACTTGGATTCTCTAGACTTCATCCTACACATGCTTTTCTTTGTAATTACTATTGCAATAAATAGTAACGGGGTCTACAACTACAAACTGAATCTCCTGACTTGTAGCTAATTACCTAGCAGAGTCTTTGGAGCCATGACATATATGCAAATGAAAACTGAAAATAAATGGGAGATTTGTTGAGTAATTTTTAGTACATAATACATTACATTACTTGTCAATGGCTAAAATTATAAGGTATTTTATAATGCATAGGTGACATAAAAAATCTTACAACTTTTTAACCATGAACAAAAAAATGTATAGACAAAATGACTGAAGATTAAGTGGACAGTTATTCAGTGAGCCAATTGCTTCTGGAAAACAAAAAAAGAAAAAAAAAACTTGAGTACCAGAATTCAGATACCAAGCACCCACACAGAAGACAGGTATGGCCCCACACATCTGTATGTCCTGTATCAGGATGTGGAGACCAGCATATACTGGTCGCTCACTAGTGAACTAGCCAAATCATTGATCTCTGGGCTCAATAAGAGACTCTGTCTTAAGAAACAAGGTGGAGAAGGTAGAAAAGTGATTATAAATGACATCCCAACATCAACATCAACTTCTGGCACACACACACACACACACACACACACACACACACACTCAAATGTGCCATATATTAAAAATTGTCAATATAGTTGACTTTTGATATAGTCAATTTTTTTCCTATAATCCACAGTCTTCTTTAGCTATGAATGGGCTGATGAGGCCTTAAATACCTGTCTCATAAGGAACCATCTTTTTGGGAAATCTATAATTGTTTCATACTGATGGTCGTATGACCTACAGCATATGAGATGAGGCCCAGCAGTTTGAGCTCTCAGAGGACAAACTGGGAAACAGTCCATATCTCTGAGACAATACATGAGTTAGACACAAGAGAGTAGTAACACTGGACATGTTTGACTCCAACTTTGTCCAGTTTGGTCTCAGTATCGCATGGAAACAATCTTATAACTTCACATTGCATTGCAACAATTTAAATGCTAACTCAACTAGCAGAAGCATGGTATACTGGCTGAACAAGTAAGTGACTTCTCTAACAGTCTCTGAAGTTGAAAATAACACCAGCACTGGGAAATCTAGAACCCAGAAACCAGGTAAAGGGCAGCCTTTCCTCACAGGCTCCATCACATAGGGCATGCCTAATGCTTTATAAGCAAGGAGACATACACATTTGGCTTTTCAGGAGTTCTAGTGTATAATGATGTGTTTGTTTTGTAATATAACAGGATGATTAAGCTTTAGAAAACAAAATTATCTACAAAAGTTTTCAATGCAAATCTAGGTTTCTGTTTATTCACGGGTTATTCATGAGTTGGAGTTATTGTGCGAATTCTGGAATGAGTTGATCCACATTTAGAAAACAAAAATGAGAATCTAATTTCCTGAGGAAGTTTGAGCTTGTTATTTCCATCTGTCTTTGAGAGTGGGCTTGTCAGAAGACTGGAGATTATTAATGTGTTATTGTCTTTACTAAAAGCTCACTAAAGGAATACATTTTAAAAGGAAAAAAAATGTGATTACAAATAAAAGAATAATCACAGAACAGAATTTTAGCCCTATTTTAGTCTACATATTTATTCCATAATACTAAAGCCAATTAAAAATTTCTGGAATTACTAAGGATCACATGGTCTAAGTTTATAAAGTCATAGAAAACATCACACAAGTTAAGATTAAATGAGTTAAGTCATAAGCCCTATTATGATTAACATCTATAATTATTTATTAGAAAATTAAGCCAATTCTGCCTTTCCTCTCTCTTCAGTGTTTTAATCAAATAAAAATCAAAAATGAAACATAAATCAGAATTTCTGTTTGCTATACATGGAAGACTAAGTTCTGAAAGGATGATGTTGGCTTATACATTAGCACTTCAGGATTTACCTATGGAACTCAGGGAGATGTGGGTTCTGCTTCCATTATTACTAATAATTGAATATTGACTGGAGTATTGGAACATTTCACAGATGTTCTGTCTTTTCCCTCCTACACACCAACAGATGCAATTTTCAAAAATTCATTCTTCAGAGAAACAGAATATGAAATATTTTACAAGGAATTTCAAGCATCGAAGTTAACTTGAGTTTACTTCTCACATGCCCTTCCTGGGTTTACAAAGCACTGTGTCCATGTGAGAGCCTTTCCTCAGGCTGCAGTGCTGTGCTTGTTGCTCTCTTCACATACCCTTTGCTAAGGGCTTTGCCAGTGCCCTTCCCAAAGTGCAGCCAAGGTTCAAGGTCAAACTGCAACACCACCATCTTTCTCTTTCAACTCACAAAGCATATATAAATTCAAAGAAATGTAACTACAGGATTACATATAACCTGATTCCATTCTTAATTATTAAACATTAACATTGCAAGTTTTTCAATATTAAGAAAATTATATCTTGTAGAAATTGGACTAATCACAAATCATTAGCAAGCATTTCTATGGAGATTGAGGATCGAGTCTTCATCACTGGGACAAAAGACAAATTTTTGCTTTGAATTGTAGAATTTACATGTTTAGTAATTCAGTCACACGCTGTAAGTTCTTTATAAGGCACAGCTAGAGCAAAAGATTGCGTGTATACAAACTCGACTCAGAGCTCTGAGTGCTCAACAGTCTTCAAATTAATCAAAACCAGACCAGTCAACCCTCCTTTGCCTTCAACTCTGTTCTACAGAATGTTTTCAACCTGAAAGATTAAAATAAATTTATCAATGTCATCTATACCTGAAAGGTCTCTCTCAAGTAAGGCATGAGGCATTAAACAGCTAGTGGGTATCAATTACTGATATCAATTAGTTATTACTAATATTTGATTATTTTTGGATAGACTTTTTAAAGAGATTATATAATACAAGTTGAAAGATATTTATAAGTGGATCTTGAGGAAGTTACTTCAAATAATCTAAGTTGAGAAGGGAATTAGGTAGATGCATAAATTAAATAAAACTAATGCTGAGTTCATAATGGTTGAGGCTGGATGATGAGATTATATGGATTTAGTATTTCACTCTCATTTGTGTACAAATAGATTTGTCTATTAAAATTCTTATTTGAATTGCATAATGTTTTAATATTCTCCAAAGAAAGAAGGAACCAAAAACTATCCTACATTGGTTAGTCCACAGAAAAACAAATCTTGTCCCTACAGAAGGCAAGCAGAATGTAGGTGAAGTCTAAGGATCAATAAGAAACAACTGTGGCTTTACTGGGTTGCAGACACCTCAGAAGCTTAGGCGCTAGCAGACATGCTCCAGCTCTCCCGATTTCCCTGAAGATCCCATGGTGATGAGGAAGAAATTGGCAGTTGGACCTGAAAAAGACCATTTATGGGATGGATGTATAGAGATCCTACATTGCTTAAAGGCAGAGCAGAAAAATCTAGATGTCTTTGTCCAATATAGACAATGCCAAAGTACAAAGCTATTGTTGGCTCCTGCAGAGAATATTCTAGAAAAACTCTCATGGTTATATCTCCACACTGATTACAGGCAAAATCTGGCTGCTCTTTGGGGAGGGAAAAGAAACCGAACTCAGTTTATGAAGCCATAATAAGCTCAAAAACAAAGTCAGGTAAGAGTTGACAAGAAGGAAAGTTACAGATGGGTCCAATAGGAAAATCGTTAATAAGCCGCTGGGAGTGGAGCTCACCAGCACATGAGCAGCCTTGCATCTCGAGCAGCACTGTGTAGGCTGAGAAGGCAAGGATGATTTTAAGTGGGGAAAAGTAATGCATGTAGTTTACTATTTTAACAGACTGGAGGATAAATCAAATAATCCTTTATTTAGGTATAATCAAATATTTTAAATAAATGTATAACAAATATGTAAAACCTTTACAAATATTTTACATTTATAAATTTTTTTCATACACTTTATATATGAGTATTAGATTTATTTACATTGTTTTCATTGTTTTCACACATCCTTTCCCTGATCCATGCTATGAATCTTCTACATTTAGGTACAAACACACACACACACACACACACACACACACACACACAATGCTCAGTCCATTAATCCTGCTTGCATATACATGTGTTAGGGATGACTATGAGATTATATAAGATACTAGTGCACTCATCCCTGGAGAAAATTGATTCATTTTTATTCTCATTCTCTTTCTTCTCTCTACTTTCTCTTTTTCTATCTCCTCCTCTTCTCCTCTCCCTCCTTCTTTTCCTTCAGAGAAACCTAATATAGATTGTAGTCATTTCAAAACTTAAAGTATTAAGAATAAATTTAATAAAAAACATATAACAACCAAAATAGAAAATATTGCCAAGCAACTATAAAGGACCCAAATAAATGAAGATAAATTGAAAGACCAATTGCAACCTAAGTAGGTAGTGGAAGATCATAGAACCCTAACAAAAGGAGCATCTCTTCATCTTAAACTGATAGCAAGACCTGAGGGAAATTACTTCTGAGAATGTTTATGAGAGGGAAAAATAGTCTAAAGAAGTCTATTTTGATACAGACACTGCAAAAAGTACACCAAGCTCATGATTGAAGAAAAGCTAAAGATTCCCTCATAGATTCAAGGTGTTACTAGATAGAGTCACAGAAGACTCTTAAAATTATCAATTGAATGATAGCTTAAGTTTGGAGAAGAGTAAGAAAAGATTCTGAAAACAACACAAAAGGGGAAAATCAAAGGACACACATGACCTAAATTTATTAAGATAATGTGGATTAGGGACAGGATATGCAGATAAATCAACGGAAAAGCATGCTCTAAATTCCTGAATTCAGCTTTCACATGCAATATCAAAGACAAGGCGATGGAAATGATTCATGAAAGAAAAATTCCCTTTTATAGATGATATCATTTTGAAGCATATCCAGATATTGATTTAAGATGGGTCATAAAGAAACATATGAAGGCCAACCCAACAAAACTACCAGGAAAAAATATAGGAGATTTTCACAACCTCAGGCAGGCAGAGGTTTTTACAGAGGACACAAAAGGCATAAGCCAAGAAACAAAAATATGAAAAATTGGACTTCATCAGAAATAGACCTGCACATAGGGAATAGCAAGGAAAGAGTAGAAACTACTGGATGTCATAAACAGAGAACATGAAAAAGGACTTCAGAGCACATGTTGGTTCCTGGGATTCTGAACCATGAAGCAGATCATGCCATTTTAAAGGCTGACAAAAGACAAATACAGTGGAAGAAGACAAAAGCTGAAGAGACACTCAGTGGGTAGCAGCACATGCCTCTCAAGCATGGAGCCCTGAGCATGGCCCCAGGACTCACAAAAAAAGCCAGATGCTGGACAACTGGAGTAAGCCTAAGGCACTGTGAAAAGCAGAAAGAAGAACCGGAAGGAGCTTGCTCACCTCCGCTCACCTCGTTGCAGATTCAGTGAAAAGCTCTATCTCAAAGGAGAAAGGCAGAGAGAATCCAACATACTCTGAAATTACACACTACACAAGCTTTCATTCACCACACACATACATACATGCACTAAGGCACATGCATGTAAACATACATGCACACACACACTGTCAACATCTAGTGTGTTGGGGTCCCTGGGTAAGGGTCTCACGCAAATCAGGACACAGGGGATGCAGAGTATGAACAACTGCATAATAAGCTTTATTTTGTGTGGCCTTTTACACAGACTAAAAAGCATTGCCTCAGCTCTGAAACTCCCTCTTACTCACATACACAATCATGAGATACTTTTACCTCACCTTGCAAGAAACAATACCTCAATAAATAATAGTAATAAAAATGAAAAGAAGTACATATAAATAAGGCAAAAAGTATACAGAAGCAAAGCACTCCTTTATATCTGATAGAGTGTGAAGAACTGAACTCAAAGACCACTTCCTTATCCAGGGTACAGATTCTGAAAGAATGTTTGAGAAATGGGCAGAGAAAGTATGCTTTCATCTATTCTTGGTTTGCCAAGCAGCTGCTTCCCAGCTTCATCTCATCTGTCCCAGGAGGAGCCTACATTCTAAGCCAGTTCTGTGTCTCCACAACTCTCACACTCACACAAGCATTTATGCACCATATATACACATACATAGGCATGTATGCATGTACACATGTGTACACATACATGCTCACACATACATATACCACATAATGCATAAATATTTTTTCACAAAAAAAGGCAAATGGAAATATACATGTATACCCTTTGGTTATCAGGCGTGACACCGGAAATTGAAGAGCTGGAGAGGTGGTTTAGCAGTTAAGAATATTTACATACTGCTCTTGCAGAGGACCTGAGTTCTGTTCCAAGTATACAGATTGAGTGGCCAACAACTCCTATAAATCCAGCTTCAAGAGATCCCGTGCCCTCTTCTGATACTGAGAGGATCTGCACACATGTGCACATGCTCACAATAGACACACATATCTGCACATTTTTAAATAATAATAACTGTGAAAATTGAACATGGAAACCTCCATGGGATTACACCACTGAAGCCATTAAAGTGAGCCATAAAGTGAGCATTAAAACACTCGAGAAATGTGGAGTGACTGAAATGCATATACATGGCTGATAAAAACAGACATTGTCTTTATCTTTGCTTCTTAAGAAAGCTTATGCCTGTGCTATAATCCAGCAATCTCACATCTAGATATTCATGTGATAAAACAAAAACACATGGCAAAACAATTTCTACAAATGACAATCTCAGCTTTATGTACTTACATTAGCAAAGAGCTAAAAGTAATACAGATATCCATAAGCAAAAGAATGTAATTAAACTCTGTGGTATGGATCAATAGACTACTACTCATTTATGAATAAATCAATGACAGAGTCAAGAACATGGATGAATCCAGCAACTACATTAAACTAAAGCACAAATTGCATGAGTCCATTTCTATAACGTGCTCAAACTGGCAGGGGTTACAACGCTCAGTCACTTGAATCCGGTCCCTACAGTCACATCTGTTTTCCTTTAGAGGCAGCAGGTGGTGAGAGCCTGGGAAGGGACAGAGGAACTTCCTACGGTGACAAAGGTATTTTCTGTCTTGATATCTATTTGTGGGACTGCCTGGATGATGACTTGAGACCTGGACATCTCAGGGTTCCAGTGATTGTAAATTACATTCTAACGAGCAAATATGGAAAAGACAAGTGTTCTATGTCTATTGGTGCCTTCACAGAAGCACAGTGTGTTACTTATGTTATGCTGCCAAGTCAAATCTGAGTCACTTCCCAAAAGGCTTAAAGGTCACTAATCATAAGTACACCTTTGGAATAAATAATTCATGTAATAAATTAGAGCACTTAGAAATCCTAGCAGCCAAGTCAATATTCTAGAGATAAACCCTTAGGTTTGAGGTGGGATTTTCCTCTGTATGCTGTGAGTACCATTGGTTAATAATGTCTTGAGCCTGAGCAGGGAAATAGAGGTAGGTGGAAAAAACTAAACTGAATGCTGGGAGAAAGGAGGTGGAGTTAGGGAGAAGCCATGGAGTTTCCCCCCAAAGACAGACAAGCTGTAACTTTGCTGATAAGCCATTACCTTATGGTAATGCACAGATTAATGGAGATGGGTTAAATTAAGATGTAAGAGATAGCCAATAAAAAGCTAGAGCTAAAGGGCCAAGCAGTGTATTAATTAATATAGCTTCTATGTGATTATTTCGGGACTGAGCGGGCTGGGAATAAACAAGTGGCCTCCCCCACAACGTGGGTTTCTTTTTTTCTTTTTTCCTGTAAAACATTCTAGATTTCAAAATTGGATTTTAAATGTTGTGTTTACTTCACAATTTATAAATAACTTCAGCTGGTTGTAAAATTCACAATGAGAAATATATAAAGAAGGGATTTCCTAGCCCATTTGAATATTATAAAATAGTTATCTTATTTTCTTACTTACTGTTATTGTTTGTTTTGCTTGCTACCAAGAAAATCCAATGGAGTCAAGAATAAAAGTTTTTAAAGAATCTTTTGATGCACACTTCAGAGAATACATATTTTCATCTTCATGAATGCTCAAAAGTTTAACTCTGACAATGCAGAATAGTGGTAACAGGGAAGAACTACAACTAAAAGCATAAAATAAGGCAACTGTCATTCTATTTAACCAATTGGTATTTTCCACCATATCTATAATACTAATGAAAATTTATTTTTATAATATCTACATATCTACAATTACACAAAGCCCTCATGTGTTTAATTATGTATATGTCAGAAACACTAGAAATTGGAAGAATGTGAAAACCAAGGTTTTAAAATGCATTTTCTAGAGATGAGTAATAGGGGACCTGTCATTCAGATACCACTGGATGAGAATGACTCAGAGGCTCTTAAAACCACAGAAAACATGCAAGCTTTTTACGTCTATGTACTTTGTTTTGCAAATAGAACATAAATTGTCTCGACCTTTAAGCCACAGTGAGAACCTTTGCATCAGCCACCTAAGCCTAGGTCCCAGTGGTCACACCTAACCTGGACTCAGGTAAGCCATTTTCATGCTCCCTTCTTGTCACCCTGTCTCTACAGCCTCCTCCCCAGTCCTGTGGCAGACTCCCTGCGGGGGGCCTCTCCTCCCCCTGCCCTTCCTTGTTTAAAGATGTGTTTACTTTATTTCCCTGATGGAATAATTTAAGTCACAAAAAAAAGAAAAGAAAAAGAAAAAATAACAGGGGAATAAAACAGAAAAAGAACAGCTTAGAACTGGACTTGTCCTCATATCCAGGCTTTGGTTTTGTAACCCTTAATTCAGATAAGTTTGAGAAACACTAAATGGCATACTTAGAATTTATAGTGGTAATGAATTATTAATTCAAAATTTTAAAACATATGTCAAGGATACTACCTTGGATTAAAAAACAAAGAACTGTAAATCAATCTGGACATTTCCTTTAAAAAGAAACAATAAATTAAGAAATAAGGCTTTGCTTGTTAACTTTTAAAACCAAGTTCAGTTTTACAGCAAATACATTAACTCAGCAAATTAGTACTTTGTCTATCTGGCAATATATTCAAATCCTCTATGTATATTCAAAAATTGCCATTCCAGAAAGTGAGCACAAACATAAAAACTCCAGAAAGTGACTGCACAGAGATCTGCTTTAAAGGACTGAGGGCACAAATAATTAACATGGCATTTAATAAATGCCACTTTGAAGAACTGCTAAGCTCCAGTAACCATTTTAGTCAGACCACCATGGCTCCCTACATTTTTGAGCAAGGAAACTATACTCACTAGCATACTCACAATCTTATGCCTACATGCGTGTATGTGAAACACTTGAAAAGGATGCACATGCACATACATTATTGTTCCCGGGAGCACAGAACAAGCTGTGTAGAAAGAAGGGTCAGAAAGTAAGAAACCTCTTTTATACTATTGATGTGTAGCTGGATACAGTATTTGAATAGCTGATATAAATTAACTCCAACTAAAAAGCAGTACAATAATTTGCCTCATGTAAAGCAGGCAGAAACAGCAAAAAAGATTCTTCCCCTTCAGCAAAAAAAGGGCCATCCTGTAATGTCAACAGTTATTACCCTCATCTGTCTAAACTATACACTCATCTCACGGACTGTGCAGGAAAATATGAAGGTCCTTCAAAGCTCAACCATTCAAACACTACAGAGATTCTCAGTGGTTTAAAATATATATGAAAGACTAGAATAATGTTCCTAGGTTTTAAATTCAATGAGTGACTGACTTTGGCTTTCCTCTAAGTTAGAACACAATAATAAATAGTTCTCTTCAGATATAAAGATATCAGAAACTATTTACTGGTCCTTGATGTTTGAGTCATTCTTTGACTTATGTATGACACAGAGAAAATTGGTCAGTATTTTTAATTGGAAATATTAACCATGATTATCGCTCAACAGAGTTCACATTGAACATATTACTGTCCTGAGCAGTTTAGGGCCTAAGACAGTGACAGCATTATTTGTCTATAGACCAATGATGAGCACTTTCTTGACAGGTTTTATTCAAAATACTTTGAATCAAAGTACTATTTACTAAAGCTACATTCAGTGAAATATGTAATAACTGTTTTAGATATAAAATAAAAACAAGGTATGATTTTCTTTAAGGCAAAATAATGGTAACAACCATAAGATCTACTCAGTACATGGATTTACTGTCTATGACTACTGCATATATTTATTCTATATTTGTGAGGTATAGCTAAATAATGAGTGTCTACTAGGTGTCAGGCTAAGTGTTTCTATTATTAGAGAATCAAGACATTGCTCCAAAGAAACTCACATCATTTGTGGTGGCACACAGGACTGATGTGAGAGGTTCGATGGGAAACAACTTCCTGCTTGGATTTCAGGAAAGTGTGACAGGTAAAAAGACAGTTCAGGTGGATCAGGGCATTGGGGAGTTCCTGGCTTTATGTTATGAACTCTGATGAACAGGAACAAAAGGTAGAAAGGCAAAATTTAACTCTGTCAGTAAGTAAAACTCTCCAGGATGGTTTCCCCAGAGTTCTACCTGCCTTTCCAGTAATAACATCAGAAAATATAACCGGCTCCAAAAACCCTAAGATCATTAAGGAACATACATGGGAGCCTGTACATATGAGTGATCTGAAAGAAATTAAATAAGTGATTGTGAATTACAAACTACATTCGTCCTTTGTTAGAGAGACACTCAAAACCTGAACTCTCAGTAACAAGGCCATGTCTCACGACTGGGCTCAATTAACATCAGCTGTCTTAGAAAATGAACCTCAATTGCAATTTAGGTGCCTTTTCAAAGAAGAGGCCAGACTTTTACAACAACAGGAAAGTGTGAAAGGAACTGAGATTTCCCTAGATCAAATTCTAGGTGATATAACTCCCCCGCCAGCCATCCCAGCTTCCAGCCAGAGGGCCATCGGAGGGGTGAGTTTGCATCGGGCCTGTGGCAGGGGCCCTGCGAGGAGGAGTCCGGACTTTCCCCGACCCCATAGACTCCCAGGTCACCCTGCTCTGCTGGCTCCAACCTGCTAGCTCCCCCGCCAACCATCCCAGCTTCCATCCAGGTACAAATGCCTATATTTCTCCCTTCCCACTGGGGCCATAAAATTTCCCCAGCTCAGCTGCCTTGCACGCTGGGCCTGCTCTGTAGGTGCATCCCAGAAAGAGGGAGTGCCTGTGCTTCAATAGACTGCCTGAGGAAAGGTAGGCATTCTATCAGTGAATTCCCTGCCCAACAAGGGAACCTGACCCACTACCAGAAGTTCCAATAGAGAGCATTTGAACGAAGAGATGGGCAGACGCCAAGGCAAGACCTCCTCCAACAATCTGAAAAATAACATGAAAACACCAGATCCCAATGACCCTACAACAGAAGGACTTGAACACTCTAACCCAGAAGAAGTAGAAAAAAGTGCCATTATGAAAGCAATAGAGTCCCTTAAACAGGATATGAATAACTCCCTTAAAGAATTGGATGAGAAGTATAACAAAAAGTTTGAAGAAATGAGTATAGAAATAGATGAGAAATATAACAAAAAGTTTGAAGAAATAAGTAAATCCGTGAATGATACCCTGAGAAATCAAGAAAAAACAATCAAACAAGTAAAGGAAACAGTCCAAGAATTGAAAACTGAAATGGAGGCAATGAAGAAAACACAAAACGAGAACTGGCTGGATATGGAAAACCTAGGTAAATGAACGGAGACTACAGAATCAAGCATAACCAATAGAATACAAGAGATAAAAGAACGAATCTCATATTCTGAAGATACCATAGAGAAGATAAATGCACTGGTCAAAGAAAATGGCAAATTCAACAAATTCTCTTCACAAAACATTCAGGAAATCTGGGACACAATAACAAAACCAAATCTAAGAATAATAGGGATTGAAGAAGGAGAAGAACTGCAGATCAAAGGCCCAGAAAATATATTTAACAAAATTATAGAAGAAAACTTTCCCATCCTAAAGAACGATATTCCTATGAAGATTCAAGAAGCATACAGAACGCCGGATAGACTGGATCAAAAAAAAAAAAAGTCCCCTTGCCATATAATAATCAAAACACAAAACATTCAGATTAAAGAAAGAATATTAAGAGCTGCAAAGGAAAAAGGTAAAGTGACTTATAAAGGTAAACCTATCAGGCTTGCACCAGACTTCTCTATGGAAACCATGAAAGCCAGAAGATGCAGGACACAGGTACTGCAGAAACTAAGAGACCATGGATGCAAACCCAGACTACTATACCCAGCCAAGCTATCATTCACTATCAGTGGAGAAAACAAAATATTCCAGGATAAAAATAAATTTAAACAATTCGTAGCCACAAATCCAGCCTTACAGAAAGTAATAGAAGGAAAATCACAACCCAAGGAATCCAACATTGCCATCACTGCCTACAATAACCCAGACATCTAGCGACCCTTCACAAGCACAACTTGAAGAAGGGAAACACACAAACTCTACTACACACACACACAAAAAAAATAATAAACGGAATCAACAACCACTGGTCATTAATATCACTTAATATTAATGGACTCAACTCACCTATAAAAAGGCACAGACTTAGAGACTGGATAAGAAAACAGGATCCAACATTCTGCTTTTTACAAGAAACACACCTCAACCACAAAGATAGACATCTACTCAGAGTAAAGGGTTGGGAAAAGGTTTTCCAAGCAAATGGACCTAAGAAACAAGCTGGTGTGGTCATTCTAATATCTAACAAAATTGACTTCAAACTAAAATCAATCAGAAGAGATGGAGATGGACATTTCATACTCATAACAGGAACAATTCATCAGGAGGAAGTCTCAATCCTGAATATCTACGCCCCTAATATAAAAGCACCCACGTATGTAAAAGAAAAACTTTTAGAACTCAAGGCAGTCATCAAACCACACACACTAATAGTAGGAGACTTCAACACACCTCTCTCACCAATAGACAGGTCAATCAAACAGAAACTCAACAGAGAAATAAGAGAATTGCTAGAGGTAATGAATCAAATGGACTTAACAGATATCTATAGAACATTCTACCCAAAAAGGAAAGAATATACCTTTTTCTCTGCAGCTCATGGACCTTCTCGAAAATTGACCACATACTCGGTAACAAAGCAAACTTACACAGATACAAAAGAATATTAGTAATCACCTGTGTCTTGTCGGATCACCACGGAATAAAGTTAGAATTCAATAACAACTCGAATACCAGAAAGCCTACAAACGCGTGGAAGTTGAACAGTCAACTACTGAATCATCCCTGGGTCAAGGAAGAAATAAAGAAAGAAATTAAAGTCTTCCTTGAATTTGATGAAAATAAAGACACAACATACTCAAACCTATGAGACACAATGAAAGCAATTCTAAGAGGAAAGTTCATAGCACTAAGTGCCCAATTAAAGGAAACAGAGAAAACATATATTGGAGACTTAATAGCACACCTAAAAGCTCTAGAAAAAAAAAAGCAGACTCTCCCAGGAGGAGTAGAAGATTGGAAATAATCAAACTGAGGGCTGAAATCAACAAAATAGAAACACAGAAAACAATCCAAAAAATCAACGAAACAAAAAGTTGGTTCTTGGAGAAAATCAACAAGATTGACAAACCCCTAGCCAAACTAATCAAACGGCAGAGAGAGAACACTCAAATTAATAAGATCAGAAATGAAAAGGGGGACATAACAACAGACACAGTGGAAATTCAGAGAATCATTAGATCTTACTAGGAGAGTTTATATGCCACAAAGTTGGAAAATGTACAAGAAATGGATTGGTTTTTAGATAAATACCATTTACCAAAGTTAAATCAAGAGCAAGTGAACAATCTAAATAGACCTGTTAGTCGCGAAGAATTAGAAGCTGTTATCAAAAACCTCCCCACCAAAAAAAGCCCAGGTCCAGATGGTTTCAATGCAGAATTCTACCAGAACTTCCAGGAAGAGCTAATACCTATACTCCTTAATGTATTTCACAATATAGAAACAGAAGAATCATTGCCAAACTCTTTTTATGAAGCTACAGTTACCCTGATACCAAAACCATACAAAGACACAACCAAGAAAGAGAATTACAGACCAATCTCACTCATGAACATTGACGCCAAAATACTCAATAAAATACTGGCAAACCGAATCCAAGAATACATTAGAAAAATTATCCATTATGATCAAGTGGGCTTCATCCCAGAGATGCAGGGATGGTTCAACATACGCAAATCTATCAATGTAATCCATCATA